>NW_026699477.1:0-42210 GCF_030435755.1 Ochotona princeps
TCGTCGTGCATTCGCCTTTATAATCCCCACCCCGTCAAAGTCTTGCTCATCGTATCTACGCGCTGCAACGACCGAAGGTCCTGCGAGTCGACCGTTCGCCGGTCTATCAAACATGGGTTTCAAACATTCTTTCCCCCATGGTGCTAAACTCGGCCCTCTCGTAAGCTATAAAGGACATCATCACAAACTGAGCAATGCAACTTGACAGCACTGACAGGTGTCGAGAGAACCGTCACCCGCTCCATATGACGGCGTCACCTACGCATCGCTATTGCCGTTTTAGGCCTCTCAATCGAAACGCTACCGTAACCGCCTTTGTACCATACGAGGACTCATAGACTTTTCATGTGTGATGAAATGTTGGGCTAGAAAGACGCTGGGCAGCAAGCAGAGCTTGCCTTTATGTTGCTTGGCGTCTGAGAGCTGTTTTGTGAGCATCTGGCGCAAACGTGAGGCAGAGATATTTTGGGGGCATGTCTCATACTCGATGCCCTCGTAGTTGCCAAAGGTTCGTGTTCGTCTACAGCGCCCGTGTCTGAGTTCCGACTGAAGATATCCACTAGAGCGGAATGTGCTGCTTGAACCCGCGAAAGTCTTCGGCCTCCAGGTGCCTCGAGCCAAAGAGCTGTACTTAATCAGTTCAAACTTTCGCCTTCTTCAGGAACTATAGTGGCGACCTGCCACGACCGAGCCCATCATGGGTGCAGGGGTATTAGCAGCCTACAAACACGGACTCTCTGGTAGAAGGAGGAAGCTTATAAGGTCCCTGAAGAGGAACTCGGCGAGAGACCAGGAATCGTGGCCCTCGTTTTCACGGTTTCTCATGTTGAGCAGAACCATCCGCTCCCTTCACTTCTGTCAAGGAGATACCCCGTTTGGTTCGTCCGGAAGCAGATCATTCGGGAGGTACCTTAGAATGAAAATCGCCCTTACTGCAAGCTCCAATCCTCCAGTATGAAGGGCGAGTCTCTGCCATTTGTACAGGATGTTAGCATTTGCTCACCTACGGTGTGCGATTCTATATACACGACTCCAGGAACACGAGGGCGAGTCACCCATCAGGTGTACGTGCCCCTCCACCCTCTCGACGTCCAAGATTTCACGGCTCTCCACTTCGCTCATACTATTCGAAACTTATGCGATAAACACGGCAGGGGGTGTTCATGAGCATCATTGACAGCTCGACTCCGCCCACGTTGTCCAAAAACATAGTTGATGGCGATAGCCTCGTGCATTGGTCTGCTGAGCAGAGCTATTGCACAGCAAAGGACACTGTCACCTGACGGCTTGGATGCCAAGAGAATAGGCGGCAGAGCGCCGCGAGGATGTCAAAGGGGGGCCGCCTCAAGTCTGCGCGGAGGATAACAAGCACGAAACAGCCACGATTGAATTTCTGCAAGCCTCTGGGACTCGCATTCTCCTTAGTTGCACTGCGCTCCGTCCTGGAAGGTACATCAACGTACTGCAGCGCCACACGGAACACTACGTCAGTGGATGTGGATGCGGGCCTGAATGTGAGACGCGAAGCCAGTGCATCTGGCAAGATAGACGAATTTTCTTCCAGTATCCTTCAGACCAGCCAGGAACTCCACAGGTCGTGTCAAAATACGTGGTAGCGCCCAGCGCCGTCCCCACGCTGGCGCAGCTCTTGCTGCACTCACCCGCTCCACGTATACATAATCCATGTAGCACGAGTCGCGACACACCCCCTCAAACACGATACTGTATGCACTTGCTCTCAGACGTGCACCCTGATCCAGCATTGCATTCCTTGTCTGCCTGGATGCAGTTTCAGACGCCTTGGAGTCTCCCAGAATGACGCTGAATCGCAGTAACTAGGTTCTGTTCCGTTTGCGCACTTCGGCTGTTCGGACTACTGTCCCGCCTTCTGTTTTTCCGCATGGCCCCTGGAGCGGACTGCGCTAGTATGTCACTGGCAAAGATAGTATTATGGAGTTATGCGACCCTGCTGAAAAAGGGAAACCGGGAGACCATCAAGAGTCGTAAATCCTATGCAGTAGTCCTCCTCGATTATCTATGGGCTTGCCATGGGATCTTACAGTGTTGTAATCGGCATGCTTGTGCACATGCCTCTCTGCGCAGTAAAGGTCCAGTGGACCTCGTGAGGGCGGTGGGGTCTTGACGGACACCAGCTACACGCGAACTCTGCGTGGCTTCCCATGTACTTGTAAGAACAGAAGACAGGTAGCCAAAAACGAATCAAGTTTGATGGTAAGAATATGCGGCCTTTCTACTCTAGTTTGACTGCACAATTCGTCTGACGCACCTGGAGGCCAGGCTAACACCATATCAGAGTCTGCGTATCAGGAGGATCCTAGGAAGTTGGACGGCTGTTATTCAGTAGTGGCGGTCGCCGACAGTGACGACCCCTGCTACCTAGCATTGCACATGCACCGTGCCTCTGCTATTGAAGGCAATCTGATGAAGCAACTGAACTGGTGTATCTTTTCGATTCGGGTATTCTGTGTTCACGGGAAGCCGCTCCTCTACTCGACCCTCATTAGCGGGGCAGAACTCTGACAGTTTGTGACAGAACAGAGGGATAGAGAGTGAGGTGCTTAACGTTGGCCCGGCAAGAGTCAGTGTTGTTTAGAATGCCCACACATAGAAGCCGAACGCAAACAGGTGCACTAAGGCCTTTCGGATCCCTGGGAGCTGTCACCGTTTTTTTTGGGTTGATATATATGTGAGAGGTAATGTTTGTGCGGCAGCTTCCCAGCTAACAGAAATGATCCAAGTGTTTCTCTCTATTAATTCAGAAACGTAGAATAATTGCAGGCTTGCTGAGTAAGCCTAGACTAAGCCACCGAGACACATGATACAAACTGTAGCGAAACGAACTCCGGAAACCACTATACTGAGGAAACAGGGCTGCAGTGCTTGACTGCCCTTTTGTCCATAAATTACCTGGCACTCTTGCTACAGCGCCCAAGAGGCTAGGCATGGACACGGAAAGGCGGCCAAGCAGCGTCAACGTAGCAGTGAGGATCCACCCGTCGAACGGCAGCCCCGGTGATTGCTTTTTACCGTTCACTTTACCGTGACTCAAAATCTCGGGAGTCAAAGTTTGTGTGGTGTGTCTACCGCAGTGCGAGGGATTCTCTGACGGTCAAAACCTAGCCACTGCACATCCTCGTTCTCGCGTTCCTCCTGCCTCGTAGATGAAGGAACCCTGTCTTTTTTTCTTGCGCTCGCCGTCTGATCAGCTGCCGACCTCCGGCGATAACCTCGTTCCTTAACTGGCTGAGGATCTTTGAAAGTGAGCGCGGGTCTCCAAAGAGGATACAACACTGAGTGTAGAGATCATGGTCTGCAGTAGTGAGACAGTTCCTGCATATCCACAAGACGAAGTCGTGACAGCATGGACCAATAATGCGCCGGCCGCAGCTCAGGAGGCACTAAGGAACAGATCGCGAGGCTCCAACGATCGCGCCTCCATAATCCGCTCCACGCACACTAATTGATACGTCTCCTTGGGACTGCATCCGCTGTCGTCTTCAGGCGCTGAATCACATGAGACGTCGACGACAGCATTCGAGCCATCTAGCGATACAAGCAAGTCTGGGCATGTCGCTGCAATATTCGATGCCCTCGGCCTCATAGAGCTTCGCTCTGCCCTTCTCGCAATTGTGCTCACTGCCTCCTGAGTTGTGTGGGCACGTAACCGCTGACGGCCTTGATGCTTCTGTAGAACACGAATACTCAGAGCAGCTGAAGACTGCTGATTTGAACGACATCATTCACGCAGTCAAGAGCCACTCCTTTGGTTCAGAAAGGGCAGGCCCGGCCCGAATCATAGAGGACTCCATCGGGGAAGCACGTAAACGGCAATCGCGTCTGATTTGCAGGTGGCGCATTCTAGTTGGGCAACCGGATATGTCGTATTCCGATATTTGAACAGCCTCCAGACCGTGTAAGGGACGTGCAGCGCTTAGGCGCTTCTCTCAGGCTCAACTTAGCCTACGCGGCGCAAAAGGCTGGGATGACAACGCACTTCCCGACGTCTCCACTATTTTTTCCTCTACAAATTACAGTGAAAACACACGGTCAAGGCTCACTGTGGCACTTGCGTAGATTTGCAAGAGCGCACGCGACTTCTGAAAAAGACAAAGAGGGATTTCGGTGTTGGAAGCGATGTGCTGTATGACATTATCTACACCGTCACGCCAGTTGTTCACGCCTGTGACGACTCTGCAGACCCTACCGCCTTTACGCCGTGCATTCATCATCGGGTATATTCAATCTGTCGATGTCAGTGCCGTTCTCCCTGCTACATTTTGAAGCAGCGAGATCAAAACATCATCCACCAGCTCGTCCAGCACGTCAGCTCGTCCTTTAAAACGGGTGCAGAGCAAACCAAAGGTCCAGCAGGTGGTTGATGCCGGATTGTGCCTACCACACTTCACTGGCGTACGCTGATCTGGTGCAGGTGACACGAAAACCCGTCCTCAGCTCAAACGCAGTGCTGTCCCCGCAGGGTGTCCCCATCGGCACTGCGCTCCTGAGCATCCGTGCAATCCGCTTCTCAAGTGCAGGGGCAGAGTTTGTCTGAAGCGTGAATATGTATCAGTGGCATTTTTTTTTTGCAGTCGATACTGTTCAGGAAAGGGGTATCGAAGGCTCGGTGCACGCCACTCGTACGTCACCGGTTTGCACGTGCCGGTGTCCTCTGTCGCAACTGCTACATTCACGTGCAAGGTGGCTAGTGCTCTCATAGCACAAGTGCTTTCACAGCTCACACCAGCCACAAACGTTATCTTGCATTTGAATCAGTCCAGACGCAGGGCATCATCGCCCTAGTCCCTATGGGCGGGGCTGACCATAGGTTTCATACGGCCCAAATTGCGAATCTGGGATATCTGTACGACAGCTCAGAGAGCTGTACCCGATGGCAACGTCTCTGCAAAAGACGGCTCAGCATATGACCAGTAAAAGCAGCTGGTGCCTCTTCTGCTACGTCCACAGCAATATATATGTATATATATATATATACACGGGCGGAGCCCGGAGAATTCCGTCTGTGGCCGTCCACATCAATGCGGAGCGCCATATATGCGCCTGTTCTGTTCATAAAAGCCTCTGCTAGGTGGCAGTTCAGTTCCTAAAAAGATAATATTGTACGCGCATTCCTTAGTCGACCTTGTGCACCCAGTGATCCTTATGCGGGAGCACAGTCCCGTTGGGGATAGTGTTATTCGTGCTGTCGAGGGCAATATGCTGTCGAATCTCCCTCAGACCCAAACGGACACTACCAGCCAAGATTTTGTCTAATGGCATCTGTTTCGCTGTCGTGCCGATAGCCTAATTGGGAGCTGCTGGACGCCGCCATGCCCGCCGGACTAATGTAGGCATCATCCCGTGTCCTGGACAGATTCAGGGAGTAGTGAACGCCGCCTGTAGCTTCAGTTCTAGCGCTGGTGTCGGGGATGATCCTTACGTTTATTGAGTGCGCGTTGACTGGGGTGGGTCAGAAAAAGATAGGAAAGCGCAGCGCCTGTAGGCCGCTCTGCACAAATCGCCAAGACACAGTCAGATGTGATACAACGTAAGCGGGGATTCGTGAACCCAGTCGCCGTCTATGCAGAGCTAGAAAAACGCCGAAAACGGAGTCCTTCATTTTTCGAAAGGGCACCTACCTTGTTCGGACGTCTGCATCCACGTAGTTGATACCAGCCGAAAACGGTAAGACTACCAGCCTGAGGATTCTGCAGAACGGCAGTACACGAGCCTCAAGGTCTCACGTTTCGCACTTCCCTGCCAAATATTACACGTCATGCTTCATCTCTACGCGGCTCCGCAGTCGTCGTGCATTCGCCTTTATAATTCCCACCCTGTCAAAGTCTTGCTCATCGAATCTACGCGCTGCAGCGACCGAGGGTCCCTGCGAGTCGGCCTTCGCCGGTCCGTCAAACATGGGTTTCAAACATTCCTTCCCCAGGGTGCTAAACTCGCCCCTCTCGTACACTATATAGGACATCATCACAAACTGAGCAATGCAACTTGAGAGCACTGACAGGTGTCGAGAAAACTGTCACCCGCTCCATGTGACGACGCCACCTACGCATCTCTATTGCCGCTTTAGGCCTCTCAATCGAAACGCTACCGTAACCGCCTTCGTACCATACGAGGACTCATAGACTTTTCAGGTGTGATGAAATGTTGGGCTCGAAAGGCGCTTGACAGCAAGCAGAGCTTGCCCTTAGGTTGCTTGATATCTGAGAGTTGGTCTCCGTGCACCAGGCCCACACATTACCCAGAGGGATTCGAGGGAACTGTCCCATACTCGATGCCCTGGTAGCACGAAGGAACTCGTAGTCCTCTGGAGTGCAGGTGTCTGACTACCGATTGAATAATTTCATGAGCAAGTGATGCGCTGTTTGAGCGCGCAATCGTCCTCGGCCTCCCCGCACCTGCAGGCAAAGAGCTGTGCTTGATCACTTTAGACTTTCGCCTTTTTCCAAAACTGTAGTGGCGATTTGCTACGATCGAGCCGTTCTTGGGTGGCAGGGGTACTATAGTACCCCGGAATGAAATCCTCCCTTCCTGCAAGCGCCAGCCTTCGAGTACGGACAGCGAGTCTCTAACACCTGTACAAGGTGTCAGCTTCTACTGACCTACGATGTGCGATTCTATACGCACGGCCCCGCAACAGGAGGACGAATCAACCATCAGCTGTATGTGTCATACCACCCCCCACCCTCTCAAGCGTCCAAGCTCCCACGGCTATCTCTTTCGTTCACATTATTCAAAGCGTATGCAATAGTCACGGTAAGGGGCATTCATGAGCGTCATTGACAGCTTGCCTCCGCCCTCGTTGTCCAAAATCATAATTGCAGGCGATAGCCTGGTAGGCTGGGCTGTTCACTGCACAGGGGAGGACACTGTCACTCCACAGCATAAGTGTCAAGAGAATTGGCGGGAGAGCGTCCCGATGGTGTCAGAACAGGGCCGCCATAACTGTGCGCGGAAGATAACATGCACGGCGCGGCAACTATCTTTCCTTTTGCAATCCAAGGGGATCTCCGTGCTCCGTTGACCCACTGTGCTCTGTGCTTGATGGTACGTCAACGTGCTGGAGCGTTACACGGAACACTACGTCAGTAGACATGAATGCAGACCAAAATGTGAGACGCTGAGCCAGTGCACCTGGCAAGATAGACAAATAATTTCCTAATATGTTTCCTGACCAGCCGCGACCCAGACAGGTAGTGACAAATATGCAGTTGCATTCAGCGCATCCTTACGTCGACGCAGCTTCTCCCGCGATCACCAGCTCCAGCATACATGGTCCACGTAGCACGACCCGGCCCACTCCCCGTCAAACACGACCCTGTGTGCATTTGCTCTCAGACGTGCAGCGTTTTCCAGGACTGCCTTCCATGTCTGTGTGGATAGACTCTAGGCATCTCCGGAATCTTTCCGCATGACGGCAAAACGCAGTCAATAAGCTCTGTTCGATTTTCTCACTTCAGTCGTTCGGACCACCATCCTTCGCACTGTTTGAAGATAACGCCTTGAACGGCCTGCGCTAGTAGGTCACTGGCAAAGATAGTATTATGGAGTAATGCGACCCCACTGAAAACGGGAAAGCGGAGACCATCAAGAGTCGTAAATCCTATGCTATTTTCTTCCTCGTTTATCTTTGGGCTTGCCATGGGATCTTACAGTGTTGTAATCGCATGCTTGTGCACATGCCTCTGCGCAGTAAAGGTCCAGTGGGACTCGAGAGGGCGGTGGCGTCTTGACGGACACCAGCTACACGAGAAGTCTGCGTGGCTTCCCATGTACTTGTAAGAACAGAAGACAGGTAGTCAAAAACGAATCAAGCGTGATGATAAGAATATGCGGCCTTTCTATTCTAGTTGACTGCACAATTCGTCTGACGCATCTGGAGGCCAGGCTAACACCATATCAGAATCTGCGTATCAGGAGGATCCTAGGAAATTGGACGGCTGTTATTCAGTAGAGGGGGCCGCCGACAGTGACGACCCCTGCTACCTAGCATTGCACATGCACCGTGCCTCTGCTATTGAAGGCAATCTGATGAAGCAACTGCACTGGTGTATCTTTTCGATTCGGGTATTCTGTGTTCACGGGAAGCCGCTCCTCTACTCGACCCTCATTAGCGGGGCAGAACTCTGACAGTTTGTGACAGAACAGAGGGATAGAGAGTGAGGTGCTTAACGTTGGCCCGACAAGAGTCAGTGTTGTTTAGAATCCCCACACGTAGAAGTCGAACGGAAAAAGGTGCACTAAAGCCTTTCGGATCCCTGGGAACTGTCACCGTTTTTTTTGGGTTGATATATATGTGAGAGAGTAATGTTGTGCGGCAGCTTCCCAGCTAACAGAAATGATCCAAGTGTTTCTCTCTATTAATTCAGAAACGTAGAATATTTGCAGGCTTGCTGAGTAAGCCTAGACTAAAGCCACCGAGACACATGATACAAACTGTAGCGAAACGAACTCCGGAAACCACTATACTGAGGAAACAGGGCTGCAGTGCTTGACTGCCCTTTTGTCCATAAATTACCTGGCACTCTTGCTACAGCGCCCAAGAGGCTAGGCATGGACACGGAAAGGCGGCCAAGCAGCGTCAACGTAGCAGTGAGGATCCACCCGTCGAACGGCAGCCCCGGTGATTGCTTTTTACCGTTCACTTTACCGTGACTCAAAATCTCGGGAGTCAAAGTTTGTGTGGTGTGTCTACCGCAGTGCGAGGGATTCTCTGACGGTCAAAACCTAGCCACTGCACATCCTCGTTCTCGCGTTCCTCCTGCCTCGTAGATGAAGGAACCCTGTCTTTTTTTCTTGCGCTCGCCGTCTGATCAGCTGCCGACCTCCCGGCGATAACCTCGTTCCTTAACTGGCTGAGGATCTTTGAAAGTGAGCGCGGGTCTCCAAAGAGGATACAACACTGAGTGTAGAGATCATGGTCTGCAGTAGTGAGACAGTTCCTGCATATCCACAAGACGAAGTCGTGACAGCATGGACCAATAATGCGCCGGCCGCAGCTCAGGAGGCACTAAGGAACAGATCGCGAGGCTCCAACGATCGCGCCTCCATAATCCGCTCCACGCACACTAATTGATACGTCTCCTTGGGACTGCATCCCGCTGTCGTCTTCAGGCGCTGAACCACATGAGACGTCGACGACAGCATTCGAGCCATCTAGCGATACAAGCAAGTCTGGGCATGTCGCTGCAATATTCGATGCCCTCGGCCTCATAGAGCTTCGCTCTGCCCTTCTCGCATTGTGCTCACTGCCTCCTGAGTTGTGTGGGCACGTAACCGCTGACGGCCTTGATGCTTCTGTAGAACACGAATACTCAGAGCAGCTGAAGACTGCTGATTTGAACGACATCATTCACGCAGTCAAGAGCCACTCCTTTGGTTCAGAAAGGGCAGGCCCGGCCCGAATCATAGAGACTCCATCGGGGAAGCACGTAAACGGCAATCGCGTCTGATTTGCAGGTGGCGCATTCTAGTTGGGCAACCGGATATGTCGTATTCCGATATTTGAACAGACTCCAGACAGTGTAAGGGACATGCAGCGCTTAGGCGCTTCTCTCAGGCTCACCTTAGCCTACGCGGCGCAAAAGGCTGGGATGACAACGCACTTCCCGACGTCTCCACTATTTTTTCCTCTACAAATTACAGTGAAACACACGGTCAAGGCTCACTGTGGCACTTGCGTAGATTTGCAAGAGCGCACGCGACTTCTGAAAAAGACAAAGAGGGATTTCGGTGTTGGAAGCGATGTGCTGCATGACATTATCTACACCGTCACGCCAGTTGTTCACGCCTGTGGCGACTCTGCAGACCCTACCGCCTTTACGCCGTGCATTCATCATCGGGTCTATTCAATCTGTCGATGTCAGTGCCGTTCTCCCTGCTACATTTTGAAGCAGCGAGGTCAAAACATCATCCACCAGCTCGTCCAGCACGTCAGCTCGTCCCTTTAAAACGGGTGCAGAGCAAACCAAAGGTCCAGCAGGTGGTAGATGCCGTATTGTGCCTACCACACTTCACTGGCGTACGCTGATCTGGTGCAGGTGACACGAAAACCCGTCCTCAGCTCAAACGCAGTGCTGTCCCCCGCAGGGTATCCCCATCGGCACTGCGCTCCTGAGCATCCGTGCAATCCGCTTCTCAAGTGCAGGGGCAGAGTTTGTCTGAAGCGTGAATATGTATCAGTGGCATTTTTTTTTTTGCAGTCGATACTGTTCAGGAAAGGGGTATCGAAGGCTCGGTGCACGCCACTCGTACGTCACCGGTTTGCACGTGCCGGTGTCCTCTGTCGCAACTGCTACATTCACGTGCAAGGTGGCTAGTGCTCTCATAGCACAAGTGCTTTCACAGCTCACACCAGCCACAAACGTTATCTTGCATTCGAATCAGTCCAGACGCAGGGCATCATCGCCCTAGTCCCTATGTCGTGCTTTTGTCACTATGGGCGGGGCTGACCATAGGTTTCATACGGCCCAAATTGCGAATCTGGGATATCTGTACGCCAGCTCAGAGAGCTGTACCCGATGGCACGTCTCTGCAAAAGACGGCTCAGCAGAAGACCAGTAAAAGCAGCTGGTACCTCTTCTGCTACGTCCACAGCAATATATTTGTATATATATATACACGGGCGGAGCCCGGAGAATTCCATCTGTGGCCTTCCACATCAATGCAGAGCGCCATATATGCGCCTGTTCTGTTCATAAAAGCCTCTGCTAGGTGGCAGTTCAGTTCCTAAAAAGATAATATTGTACGCGCATTCCTTAGTCGACCTTGTGCACCCAGTGATCCTTATGCGGGAGCACAGGTCCCGTTGGGGATAGTGTTATTCGTGCTCTCGAGGGCAAAATGCTGTCGAATCTCCCTCAGACTCAAACGGGCACTACCAGCCAAAAGTTTGTCTGATGACCTCTGTTTCGCTCTCGTGCCGATAGCCGAGTTGGGAGCTGCTCGACGCCGACATGCCCGCCGGACTGATGTAGGCATCATCCCGTGTCCTGGACAGATTCAGGGAGTAGTGAACGCCGCCTGTAGCTTCAGTTCTAGCGCTGGTGTCGGGGATGATCCTTACGTTTATTGAGTGCGCGTTGACTGGGGTGGGTCAGAAAAAGATAGGAAAGCGCAGCGCCTGTAGGCCGCTCTGCACAAATCGCCAAGACACAGTCAGATGTGATGCAACGTAAGCGGGGATTCGTGAACCCAGTCACCGTCTATGCAGAGCTAGAAAAACGCCGAAAACGGAGTCCTTCATTTTCGAAAGGGGCACCTACCTTGTTCGGACGTCTGCATCCACGTAGTTGATACCAGCCGAAAACGGTAAGACTACCAGCCTGAGGATTCTGCAGAACGGCAGTACACGAGCCTCAAGGTCTCACGTTTCGCACTTCCCTGCCCAGTATTGCACGTCGTGCTTCTTCTTGACGCAGCTCCGCAACCGCCGTTCATCCGCAGATTATAATTCCCTCCCACTCAAAGTTTTACTCAATGTATTTAGCGCTGAAACGGCACAGGGTCATTGCTCGTCGACCGTCTGCGGGTCCGTCAAACGTGTGTATCAAATCTTCCTTCACCAGGGTATTGAACTTGCCCATCCTGCACGCCATGAAAGTCAGAATGGAAAGCCGAGCATTTCACCTAGATAGCGCTGACGAGTTTCTGGGAAACTCCCGTCCGCTTCGTTTGGCTGCGCCAGCTACAGACCTCTAGTGACCCTTTAGTTGTTGCTGTGAAAAAAACGATATCATCACCGCCCGCCTGCCTGACGAGGACTTATAGACTCCACAGGTAAAACCAAATGCTGGGCTCGAAAGGCGCTTGACAGCAAGCAGAGCTTGCCCTTAGGTTGCTTGATATCTGAGAGTTGGTCTCTGTGCACCAGGCCCACACATTACCCAGAGGGATTCGAGGGAACTGTCCCATACTCGATGCCCTGGTAGCACGAAGGAACTCGTAGTCCTCTGGAGTGCAGGTGTCTGACTACCGATTGAATAATTTCATGAGCAAGTGATGCGCTGTTTGAGCGCGCAATCGTCCTCGGCCTCCCCGCACCTGCAGGCAAAGAGCTGTGCTTGAATCACTTTAGACTTTCGCCTTTTTCCAAAACTGTAGTGGCGATTTGCTACGATCGAGCCGTTCTTGGGTGGCAGGGGTACTATAGTACCCCGGAATGAAATCCTCCCTTCCTGCAAGCGCCAGCCTTCGAGTACGGACAGCGAGTCTCTAACACCTGTACAAGGTGTCAGCTTCTACTGACCTACGATGTGCGACTCTATACGCACGGCCCCGCAACAGGAGGACGAATCAACCATCAGCTGTATGTGTCATACCACCCCCACCCTCTTCAAGCGTCCAAGCTTCCACGGCTACCTCTTTCGTTCACATTAATCAAAGCGTATGCGATAGTCACGGCAAGGGGCATTCGTGAGCGTCATTGACAGCTTGCCTCCGCCCTCGTTGTCCAAAATCATAATTGCAGGCGATAGCCTGGTAGGCTGGGCTGTTCACTGCACAGGGGAGGACACTGTCACTCCACAGTATAAGTGTCAAGAGAATTGGGGAGAGAGCGTCCCGATGGTGTCAGAACAGGGCCGCCATAACTGTGCGCGGAAGATAACATGCACGGCGCGGCAACTATCTTTCCTTTTGCAATCCAAGGGGATCTCCGTGCTCCGTTGACCCACTGTGCTCTGTGCTTGATGGTACGTCAACGTGCTGGAGCGTTACACGGAACACTACGTCAGTAGACATGAATGCAGACCAAAATGTGAGACGCTGAGCCAGTGCACCTGGCAAGATAGACAAATAATTTCCTAATATGTTTCCTGACCAGCCGCGACCCAGACAGGTAGTGACAAATATGCAGTTGCATTCAGCGCATCCTTACGTCGACGCAGCTTCTCCCGCGATCACCAGCTCCAGCATACATGGTCCACGTAGCACGACCCAGCCCACTCCCCGTCAAACACGACCCTGTGGTGCATTTGCTCTCAGACGTGCAGCGTTTTCCAGGACTGCCTTCCATGTCTGTGTGGATAGACTCTAGGCATCTCCGGAATCCTCCCGACTGACGGCAAAACGCAGTCAATAAGCTCTGTTCGATTTTCTCACTTCAGTCGTTCGGACCACCATCCTTCGCACTGTTTGCAGATAACGCCTTGAACGGCCTGCGCTAGTAGGTCACTGGCAAAGATATTATTATGGAGTTATGCGACCCCGCTGAAAAAGGGAAAGAGGAGACCATCAAGAGTCGTAAATCCTATGCTATTTTGTTCCTCGTTTATCTATGAGCTTGCCATACGGGCCTACAGTGTTGTGATCGCATGCTTGTGCACATGCCTCTGCGCAGTAAAGGTCCAGTGGGACTCGAGAGGGCGGTGGCGTCTTGACGGACACGAGCTACACGCGAAGTCTGCGTGGCTTCCCATCTACTTGTAAGAACAGAAGACAGGTAGCCAAAAACGAATCAAGTGTGATGATAAGAATATGCGGCCTTTCTATTCTAGTTGACTGCACAATTCGTCTGACTCACCCGGAGGCCAGGCTAACACCATATCAGAGTCTGCGTATCAGGAGGATCCTAGGAAGTTGGACGGCTGTTATTCAGTAGAGGCGGTCGCCGACGGTGACGACGCCTGCTACCTAGCATTGCACATGCACCGTGCCTCTGCTATTGAAGGCAATCTGATGAAGCAACTGCACTGGTGTATCTTTTCGATTCGGGTATTCTGTGTTCACGGGAAGCCGCTCCTCTACTCGACCCTCATTAGCGGGGCAGAACTTTGACGGTTTGGGACAGAACATAGGAATAGAGAGTGAGGTGCTTAACGTTGGCCCGGCAAGAGTCAGTGTTGTTTAGAATCCCCACACGTAGAAGTCGAACGGAAAAAGGTGCACTAAAGCCTTTCGGATCCCTGGGAACTGTCACCGTTTTTTTTTGGGTTGATATATATGTGAGAGAGTAATGTTGTGCGGCAGCTTCCCAGCTAACAGAAATGATCCAAGTGTTTCTCTCTATTAATTCAGAAACGTAGAATAATTGCAGGCTTGCTGAGTAAGCCTAGACTAAAGCCACCGAGACACATGATAGAAACTGTAGCGAAACGAACTCCGGAAACCACTATACTGAGGAAACAGGGCTGCAGTGCTTGACTGCCCTTTTGTCCATAAATTACCTGGCACTCTTGCTACAGCGCCCAAGAGGCTAGGCATGGACACGGAAAGGCGGCCAAGCAGCGTCAACGTAGCAGTGAGGATCCACCCGTCGAACGGCAGCCCCGGTGATTGCTTTTTACCGTTCACTTTACCGTGACTCAAAATCTCGGGAGTCAAAGTTTGTGTGGTGTGTCTACCGCAGTGCGAGGGATTCTCTGACGGTCAAAACCTAGCCACTGCACATCCTCGTTCTCGCGTTCCTCCTGCCTCGTAGATGAAGGAACCCTGTCTTTTTTTCTTGCGCTCGCCGTCTGATCAGCTGCCGACCTCCCGGCGATAACCTCGTTCCTTAACTGGCTGAGGATCTTTGAAAGTGAGCGCGGGTCTCCAAAGAGGATACAACACTGAGTGTAGAGATCATGGTCTGCAGTAGTGAGACAGTTCCTGCATATCCACAAGACGAAGTCGTGACAGCATGGACCAATAATGCGCCGGCCGCAGCTCAGGAGGCACTAAGGAACAGATCGCGAGGCTCCAACGATGGCGCCTCCATAATCCGCTCCACGCACACTAATTGATACGTCTCCTTGGGACTGCATCCCGCTGTCGTCTTCAGGCGCTGAATCACATGAGACGTCGACGACAGCATTCGAGCCATCTAGCGATACAAGCAAGTCTGGGCATGTCGCTGCAATATTCGATGCCCTCGGCCTCATAGAGCTTCGCTCTGCCCTTCTCGCATTGTGCTCACTGCCTCCTGAGTTGTGTGGGCACGTAACCGCTGACGGCCTTGATGCTTCTGTAGAACACGAATACTCAGAGCAGCTGAAGACTGCTGATTTGAACGACATCATTCACGCAGTCAAGAGCCACTCCTTTGGTTCAGAAAGGGCAGGCCCGGCCCGAATCATAGAGACTCCATCGGGGAAGCACGTAAACGGCAATCGCGTCTGATTTGCAGGTGGCGCATTCTAGTTGGGCAACCGGATATGTCGTATTCCGATATTTGAACAGCCTCCAGACCGTGTAAGGGACATGCAGCGCTTAGGCGCTTCTCTCAGGCTCACCTTAGCCTACGCGGCGCAAAAGGCTGGGATGACAACGCACTTCCCGACGTCTCCACTATTTTTTCCTCTACAAATTACAGTGAAACACACGGTCAAGGCTCACTGTGGCACTTGCGTAGATTTGCAAGAGCGCACGCGACTTCTGAAAAAGACAAAGAGGGATTTCGGTGTTGGAAGCGATGTGCTGCATGACATTATCTACACCGTCACGCCAGTTGTTCACGCCTGTGGCGACTCTGCAGACCCCTACCGCCTTTACGCCGTGCATTCATCATCGGGTCTATTCAATCTGTCGATGTCAGTGCCGTTCTCCCTGCTACATTTTGAAGCAGCGAGATCAAAACATCATCCACCAGCTCGTCCAGCACGTCAGCTCGTCCCTTTAAAACGGGTGCAGAGCAAACCAAAGGTCCAGCAGGTGGTTGATGCCGGATTGTGCCTACCACACTTCACTGGTGTACGCAGATGTGGTGCAGGTGACACGAAAACCCGTCCTCAGCTCAAACGCAGTGCTGTCCCCGCAGGGTATCCCCATCGGCACTGCGCTCCTGAGCATCCGTGCAATCCGCTTCTCAAGTGCAGGGGCAGAGTTTGTCTGAAGCGTGAATATGTATCAGTGGCTTTTTTTTTTTGCAGTCGATACTGTCCAGGAAAGGGGTACCGAAGGCTCGGTGCATGCCACTCGTACGTCACCGGTTTGCACGTGCCGGTGTCCTCTGTCGCAACTGCTACATTCACGTGCAAGGTGGCTAGTGCTCTCATAGCACAAGTGCTTTCACAGCTCACACCAGCCACAAACGTTATCTTGCATTCGAATCAGTCCAGACGCAGGGCATCATCGCCCTAGTCCCTATGTCGTGCTTTTGTCACTATGGGCGGGGCTGACTATAGGTTTCATACGGCCCAAATTGCTAATCTGGGATATCTGTACGCCAGCTCAGAGAGCTGTACCCGATGGCACGTCTCTGCAAAAGAAGGCTCAGCATATGACCAGTAGAAGCAGTTGGTACCTCTTCTACTACGTCAACAGCAGTATATATATATATATATATATATACACGGGCAGAGCCCGGAGAATTCCATCTGTGGCCGTCCACATCAATGCGGAGCGCCATATATGCGCCTGTTCTGTTCATAAAAGCCTCTGCTAGGTGGCAGTTCAGTTCCTAAAGGGATAATATTGTACGCGCATTCCTTAGTCGACCTTGTGCACCCAGTGATCCTTATGCGGGAGCACACACCCGTTGGGGATAGTGTTATTCGTGCCCTCGAGGGCAAAATGCTGTCGAATCTCCCTCAGACTCAAACGGACACTACCAGCCAAAAGTTTGTCTGATGACCTCTGTTTCGCTCTCGTGCCGATAGCCGAGTTGGGAGCTGCTCGACGCCGACATGCCCGCCGGACTGATGTAGGCATCATCCCGTGTCCTGGACAGATTCAGGGAGTAGTGAACGCCGCCTGTAGCTTCAGTTCTAGCGCTGGTGTCGGGGATGATCCTTACGTTTATTGAGTGCGCGTTGACTGGGGTGGGTCAGAAAAAGAGAGGAAAGCGCAGCGCCTGTAGGCCGCTCTGCACAAATCGTCAAGACACAGTCAGATGTGATGCAACGTAAGCGGGGATTCGTGAACCCAGTCACCGTCTATGCAGAGCTAGAAAAACGCCGAAAACGGAGTCCTTCATTGTCGAAAGGGCGCCTGCCTTGTTCGGACGTCTGCATGCACGTAGTTGATACCAGCCGAGAACGGTAAGACTACCAGCCTGAGGATTCTGCAGAACGGCAGTACACGAGCCTCAAGGTCTCACGTTTCGCACTTCCCTGCCCGGTATTGCACGTCGTGCTTCTTCTTGACGCAGCTCCGCAACCGCCGTTTCATCCGCAGATTATAATTCCCTCCCACTCAAAGTTTTACTCAATGTATTTAGCGCTGAAACGGCACAGGGTCATTGCTCGTCGACCGTCTGCGGGTCCATCAAACGTGTGTATCAAATCTTCCTTCACCAGGGTATTGGACTCGCCCATCCTGCACGCCATGAAAGTCAGAATGGAAAGCCGAGCATTTCACCTAGATAGCGCTGACGAGTTTCTGGGAAACTCTCGTCCGCTTGGTTTGGCTGCGCCAGCTACAGACCTCTAGTGACCCTTTAGTTGTTGCTGTGAAAAAAACGATATCATCACCGCCCGCCTGCCTGACGAGGACTTATAGACTCCACAGGTAAGACCAAATGCTGGGCTCGAAAGGCGCTTGACAGCAAGCAGAGCTTGCCCTTAGGTTGCTTGATATCTGAGAGTTGGTCTCCGTGCACCAGGCCCACACATTACCCAGAGGGATTCGAGGGAACTGTTCCATACTCGATGCCCTGGTAGCACGAAGGAACTCGTAGTCCTCTGGAGTGCAGGTGTCTGACTACCGATTGAATAATTTCATGAGCAAGTGATGCGCTGATTGAGCGCGCAATCGTCCTCGGCCTCCCCGCACCTGCAGGCAAAGAGCTGTGCTTGATCACTTTAGACTTTCGCCTTTTTCCAAAACTGTAGTGGCGATTTGCTACGATCGAGCCGTTCTTGGGTGGCAGGGGTACTATAGTACCCCGGAATGAAATCCTCCCTTCCTGCAAGCGCCAGCCTTCGAGTACTGACAGCGAGTCTCTAACACCTGTACAAGGTGTCAGCTTCTACTGACCTACGATGTGCGATTCTATACGCACGGCCCCGCAACAGGAGGACGAATCAACCATCAGCTGTATGTGTCATACCACCCCCACCCTCTCAAGCGTCCAAGCTCCCACGGCTATCTCTTTCGTTCACATTATTCAAAGCGTATGCAATAGTCACGGTAAGGGGCATTCATGAGCGTCATTGACAGCTTGCCTCCGCCCTCGTTGTCCAAAATCATAATTGCAGGCGATAGCCTGGTAGGCTGGGCTGTTCACTGCACAGGGGAGGACACTGTCACTCCACAGCATAAGTGTCAAGAGAATTGGCGGGAGAGCGTCCCGATGGTGTCAGAACAGGGCCGCCATAACTGTGCGCGGAAGATAACATGCACGGCGCGGCAACTATCTTTCCTTTTGCAATCCAAGGGGATCTCCGTGCTCCGTTGACCCACTGTGCTCTGTGCTTGATGGTACGTCAACGTGCTGGAGCGTTACACGGAACACTACGTCAGTAGACATGAATGCAGACCAAAATGTGAGACGCTGAGCCAGTGCACCTGGCAAGATAGACAAATAATTTCCAAATATGTTTCCTGACCAGCCGCGACCCAGACAGGTAGTGACAAATATGCAGTTGCATTCAGCGCATCCTTACGTCGACGCAGCTTCTCCCGCGATCTCCAGCTCCAGCATACATGGTCCACGTAGCACGACCCGGCCCACTCCCTGTCAAACACGACCCTGTGTGCATTTGCTCTCAGACGTGCAGCGTTTTCCAGGACTGCCTTCCATGTCTGTGTGGATAGACTGTAGGCATCTCCGGAATCTTTCCGCATGACGGCAAAGCCCAGTCAATAAGCTCTGTTCGGTTTCCTCACTTCAGTCGTTCGGACCACCATCCTTCGCACTGTTTGCAGATAACGCCTTGAACGGCCTGCGCTAGTAGGTCACTGGCAAAGATAGTATTATGGAGTAATGCGACCCCACTGAAAACGGGAAAGCGGAGACCATCAAGAGTCGTAAATCCTATGCTATTTTCTTCCTCGTTTATCTTTGGGCTTGCCATGGGATCTTACAGTGTTGTAATCGCATGCTTGTGCACATGCCTCTGCGCAGTAAAGGTCCAGTGGGACTCGAGAGGGCGTGTGGGGTCTTGACGGACACGAGCTACACGCGAAGTCTGCGTGGTTTCCCATCTACTTGTAAGAACAGAAGACAGGTAGTCAAAAACGAATCAAGCGTGATGATAAGAATATGCGGCCTTTCTATTCTAGTTGACTGCACAATTCGTCTGACTCACCTGGAGGCCAGGCTAACACCATATCAGAGTCTGCGTATCAGGAGGATCCTAGGAAGTTGGACGGCTGTTATTCAGTAGAGACGGTCGCCGACGGTGACGACCCCTGCTACCTAGCATTGCACATGCACCGTGCCTCTGCTATTGAAGGCAATCTGATGAAGCAACTGCACTGGTGTATCTTTTCGATTCGGGTATTCTGTGTTCACGGGAAGCCGCTCCTCTACTCGACCCTCATTAGCGGGGCAGAACTTTGACGGTTTGGGACAGAACATAGGAATAGAGAGTGAGGTGCTTAACTTTGGCCCGTCAAGAGCCAGTGTTGTTTAGAATGCCCACACATAGAAGCCGAACGCAAACAGGTGCACTAAGGCCTTTCGGATCCCTGGGAGCTGTCACCGTTTTTTTTGGGTTGATATATATGTGAGAGAGTAATGTTGTGCGGCAGCTTCCCAGCTAACAGAAATGATCCAAGTGTTTCTCTCTATTAATTCAGAAACGTAGAATATTTGCAGGCTTGCTGAGTAAGCCTAGACTAAAGCCACCGAGACACATGATAGAAACTGTAGCGAAACGAACTCCGGAAACCATTATACTGAGGAAACAGGGCTGCAGTGCTTGACTGCCCTTTTGTCCATAAATTACCTGGCACTCTTGCTACAGCGCCCAAGAGGCTAGGCATGGACACGGAAAGGCGGCCAAGCAGCGTCAAACGTAGCAGTGAGGATCCACCCGTCGAACGGCAGCCCCGGTGATTGCTTTTTACCGTTCACTTTACCGTGACTCAAAATCTCGGGAGTCAAAGTTTGTGTGGTGTGTCTACCGCAGTGCGAGGGATTCTCTGACGGTCAAAACCTAGCCACTGCACATCCTCGTTCTCGCGTTCCTCCTGCCTCGTAGATGAAGGAACCCTGTCTTTTTTTCTTGCGCTCGCCGTCTGATCAGCTGCCGACCTCCCGGCGATAACCTCGTTCCTTAACTGGCTGAGGATCTTTGAAAGTGAGCGCGGGTCTCCAAAGAGGCATACAACACTGAGTGTAGAGATCATGGTCTGCAGTAGTGAGACAGTTCCTGCATATCCACAAGACGAAGTCGTGACAGCATGGACCAATAATGCGCCGGCCGCAGCTCAGGAGGCACTAGGAACAGATCGCGAGGCTCCAACGATCGCGCCTCCATAATCCGCTCCACGCACACTAATTGATACGTCTCCTTGGGACTGCATCCCGCTGTCGTCTTCAGGCGCTGAATCACATGAGACGTCGACGACAGCATTCGAGCCATCTAGCGATACAAGCAAGTCTGGGCATGTCGCTGCAATATTCGATGCCCTCGGCCTCATAGAGCTTCGCTCTGCCCTTCTCGCATTGTGCTCACTGCCTCCTGAGTTGTGTGGGCACGTAACCGCTGACGGCCTTGATGCTTCTGTAGAACACGAATACTCAGAGCAGCTGAAGACTGCTGATTTGAACGACATCATTCACGCAGTCAAGAGCCACTCCTTTGGTTCAGAAAGGGCAGGCCCGGCCCGAATCATAGAGACTCCATCGGGGAAGCACGTAAACGGCAATCGCGTCTGATTTGCAGGTGCGCATTCTAGTTGGGCCAGCCGGATATGTCGTATTCCGATATTTGAACAGCCTCCAGACCGTGTAAGGGACGTGCAGCGCTTAGGCGCTTCTCTCAGGCTCACCTTAGCCTACGCGGCGCAAAAGGCTGGGATGACAACGCACTTCCCGACGTCTCCACTATTTTTTCTTCTACAAATTACAGTGAAACACACGGTCAAGGCTCACTGTGGCACTTGCGTAGATTTGCAAGAGCGCACGCGACTTCTGAAAAAGACAAAGAGGGATTTCGGTGTTGGAAGCGATGTGCTGTATGACATTATCTACACCGTCACGCCCGTTGTTCACGCCTGTGGCGACTCTGCAGACCCCTACCGCCTTTACGCCGTGCATTCATCATCGGGTATATTCAATCTGTCGATGTCAGTGCCGTTCTCTCCTGCTACATTTTGAAGCAGCGAGATCAAAACATCATCCACCAGCTCGTCCAGCACGTCAGCTCGTCCCTTTAAAAAGGGTGCAGAGCAAACCAAAGGTCCAGCAGGTGGTTGATGCCGGATTGTGCCTACCACACTTCACTGGTGTACGCAGATGTGGTGCAGGTGACACGAAAAGCCGTCCTCAGATCAAACGCCAGTGCTGTCCCCGCAGGGTGTCCCCATCGGCACTGCGCTCCTGAGCAATCCGTGCAATCCGCTTCTCAAGTGCAGGGGCAGAGTTTGTCTGAAGCGTGAATATGTATCAGTGGCTTTTTTTTTTGCAGTCGATACTGTCCAGGAAAGGGGTACCGAAGGCTCGGTGCATGCCACTCGTACGTCACCGGTTTGCACGTGCCGGTGTCCTCTGTCGCAACTGCTACATTCACGTGCAAGGGTGGCTAGTGCTCTCATAGCACAAGTGCTTTCACAGCTCACACCAGCGACAAACGTTATTTTGCATTCGAATCAGTCCAGACGCAGAGCATCATCGCCCTAGTCCCTATGTCGTGCTTTTGTCACTATGGGCGGGGCTGACTATAGGTTTCATACGGCCCAAATTGCTAATCTGGGATATCTGTACGCCAGCTCAGAGAGCTGTACCCGATGGCACGTCTCTGCAAAAGACGGCTCAGCATATGACCAGTAGAAGCAGTTGGTACCTCTTCTACTACGTCAACAGCAGTATATATATATATATATATACACGGGCAGAGCCCGGAGAATTCCATCTGTGGCCGTCCACATCAATGCGGAGCGCCATATATGCGCCTGTTCTGTTCATAAAAGCCTCTGCTAGGTGGCAGTTCAGTTCCTAAAAAGATAATATTGTACGCGCATTCCTTAGTCGACCTTGTGCACCCAGTGATCCTTATGCGGGAGCACAGGTCCCGTTGGGGATAGTGTTATTCGTGCTCTCGAGGGCAAAATGCTGTCGAATCTCCCTCAGACCCAAACGGACACTACCAGCCAAGATTTTGTCTAATGGCATCCTGTTTCGCTGTCGTGCCGATAGCCTAATTGGGAGCTGCTGGACGCCGCCATGCCCGCCGGACTAATGTAGGCATCATCCCGTGTCCTGGACAGATTCAGGGAGTAGTGAACGCCGCCTGTAGCTTCAGTTCTAGCGCTGGTGTCGGGGATGATCCTTACGTTTATTGAGTGCGCGTTGACTGGGGTGGTCAGAAAAAGATAGGAAAGCGCAGCGCCTGTAGGCCGCTCTGCACAAATCGCCAAGACACAGTCAGATGTGATACAACGTAAGCGGGGATTCGTGAACCCAGTCGCCGTCTATGCAGAGCTAGAAAAACGCCGAAAACGGAGTCCTTCATTTTCGAAAGGGCACCTACCTTGTTCGGACGGTCTGCATCCACGTAGTTGATACCAGCCGAAAACGGTAAGACTACCAGCCTGAGGATTCTGCAGAACGGCAGTACACGAGCCTCAAGGTCTCACGTTTCGCACTTCCCTGCCAAATATTACACGTCATGCTTCATCTCCACGCGGCTCCGCAGTCGTCGTGCATTCGCCTTTATCATTCCCACCCTGTCAAAGTCTTGCTCATCGAATCTACGCGCTGCAGCGACCGAGGGTCCCTGCGAGTCGGCCTTCGCCGGTCCGTCAAACATGGGTTTCAAAACATTCCTTCCCCAGGGTGCTAAACTCGCCCCTCTCGTACACTATAAAGGACATCATCACAAACTGAGCAATGCAACTTGAGAGCACTGACAGGTGTCGAGAAAACTGTCACCCGCTCCATGTGACGACGCCACCTACGCATCTCTATTGCCGCTTTAGGCCTCTCAATCGAAACGCTACCGTAACCGCCTTCGTACCATACGAGGACTCATAGACTTTTCAGGTGTGATGAAATGTTGGGCTAGAAAGACGCTGGGCAGCAAGCAGAGCTTGCCTTTATGTTGCTTGGCGTCTGAGAGTTGTTTTATGAGAATGCGGTGCGAACGTGAGGCATAGATATTCAGGGTGCATGTCTCATACTCGATGGTCTCGTAGTTTCCAAACTTTCGTATACGTCTACAGCGCCCGTGTCTGAGTACCGACTGAAGATATCCGCTAGAGTGGAATGCGCTGCATGAACCCGCGACAGTTTTCGGCCTCCAGGCGCCTCGAGCCAAAGAGCTGTACTTAATCAGTTAGGACGTTCGCCTTCTTCAGGAACTATAGTCGCGATCTGCTACGACCAAGCCCATCATGGGTGGCAGGGGTATCAGCAGCGGCTACCGACAAACACGGGCTCTCTGGTAGAAGGAGGAAGCTTATAAGGTCCCTGAAGAGGAACTCGGCGAGAGACCAGGAATCGTGGCCCTCGTTTTCACGGTTTCTCATGTTGAGCAGAACCATCCGCTCCCTTCACGTCTGTCAAGGAGATACCCCGTTTGGTTCGTCCGGAAGCAGATCATTCGGCAGGTACCTTAGAATGTAAACCGCCATTCCTGCAAGCGCCAGTCTTCTGGTATGAACAGCGAGTCTCTGTCATTTGTACAGGTTGTTAGCTTCTACTCACCTACGGTGTGCGATTCTGTATACACGACTCCAAGAACACGAGGGCGAGTCACCCATCAGGTGTATGTGCCCCTCCACCCTCTCGACGTCCAAGATTTCACGGCTTTCCACCTCGCTCATACTATCCGAAATCCATGCGGTAAACACGGCAAGGGGTGTTCATGAGCATCATTGACAGCTCGACTCCACCCACGTTGTCCAAAAACATAGTTGATGGCGATAGCCTCGTACATTGGTCTGCTCAGCAGAACTATTGCATAGCAAAGTACACTGTCACCTGACGGTTTGAATGCCAAGAGAATAGGTGGCAGAGCGCCGCGAGGATGTCAGAGGGGGGCCGCCACAAGTCTGCGCGGAGGATAACAAGCACGTTACAGCCACGATTGTTTTTCATCAAGCCAGTGGGATCCGCATGCTCCTTAGTCGCACTGCGCTCCGTCCTGGAAGGTACATCAACGTGCTGTAGCGCCACACGGAACACTACGTCAGTGGACATGGATGCGGGCCTGAATGTGAGACGCGAAGCCAGTGCATCTGCCAAGGTAGACGAATTTTCTTCCAATATCCTTCTGACCAGCCAGGAACCCGGCAGGTCGTGTCAAATACGCGGTAGCGCCCAGCGCCGTCCCACGCTGGCGCAGCTCTTGCTGCACTCACCCGCTCCACGTATACATAGTCCATGTAGCACGAGTCGCGACACACCCCCTCAAACACGATACTGTATGCACTTGCTCTCAGACATGCACCCTGACCCAGCATTGCATTCTATGTCTGCCTGGATACACTTTCGAAAGCTCTGAAACCTCCCAGAATGATGCTGAATCGCAGTAACTAGGTTCTGTTCCGTTTGCGCACTTCGATCGTTCGGACCACTGTCCGGTCTTCTGTTTTCCGTATAGCCCATGGAGCGGACTGCGCTAGTATGTGACTGGCAATGATAGTATTATAGCATCATGCGACCCTCGGAGAAGAAAGGAACGCGGGAACCAACAAGATTCGTAAATCCTATGCTGTGTTCTTCCTCGTTTATCGATGCGCTTGCCATAGGATCTTACAGTGTTGTAGTCGCATGCTTGTGCACATGCCTTCGCCCGATAGACTAATCGTTGGTTGTCGCACGCCAGTTGTTTGCGGCGTGGGCCATCACTATGAATACCACTGGCTAGAACATAACACAAGCTGTCCTATGCCGTATGAGCCTGACGATAAGAAGGTGCACGCATCTCGTTCGCGCAGATCGCACAATCAGTGTGACAGAGGTTTAGACCAGTTTAAACCTAGGAGGATGCCCATAGATGACTCACACGAGCAATCAGTCGGGGTAGTCATCATGTGCGACAAGCCGTGTTATTTATCGTTCTACATGCGTTGTGATCGAGCTATTATTATGGGGGTCGCAGCATTATAGAGAAATTCTACTGGTACGTGTTATACGGTTTGCCGTTCCACTCTTCGAGTCGCTCGTCGGCACTAGACGCGTGCAGTCCCCCTGACCCACGTCACCGATGCAAAAGACTAAGAGCCTGCAGACAGTACAAAGCAAAGAACAACGAGGTGCGTCCGACAACTTCGGAGGAGCCAGAACTGTTTACATCGCCGATGTCTGGAGGCCGAACACGAATGAGTGCACAACCAAGGATTCGGATGCTTGTGAGGTGTTTGCGTGTAGCTGGCTTGTGAAATTCGCTCGACGGAATGACGCTCTACAAAAACAGCGCCAAGGATTGCAAAAATGTACGCGGTCTTCCTTGTTACACAATCATGTACATAGAGGATATTCCAGACATCTGAGCCCGCCTAGTGTTCACCCTCTCGGGCAATCGATATACACTGATCTCAGGCGGCCACTTGACTAAAGTCTACTGAGGAAGCCTCGCTGCAGTGCGGGATCGCCTTTTTTTTTCTTGACTACCCAGTGATTCGCAGCAACGCTTAGCAGGTTAGGCAAGGATACGGAAGAACGGACAAGCAGAGTCGGCGGCAGTGAAACCTCGTCCAACAAGAAGAAATTAGTTTGGTTGCAAAAGCCTTCCTTCTTTGCTATAATCTGAATTTACCAACAGCCGAGGGTAGAATCTCGTGTGATGTACTTACCGCAGTGCGAGGGATTCTATGACACTCAAAACGAGGCAACGGCACTCCCTGTCCTCAGTCTCCTGCTTTACTACAGATGTAATAAGTCTCTACTCTCGCCAACGTGCGCCGATTATCTAGAAGCCAATATGCCGGCAAGTACCGCCCCCTCAGCTGCCTGGCGATCAGCAGACACAGGTGTGTCCCTCCCATAGGCATGCAGCGCCTCATGCAGAAGTCAAGGTGTGCGGTAGTTAAACAGTCCCTGCATACCCACAAGGTGCGCACGTTAAACTGTGGATCAATGGTGCGCGGCCCACAGCTCAGGAAACACTGGGGGTCAGGTTGTCAGGCTCCACCAATCACGCCTCTATTATCCGCTTCACGTACACTAATCGATATGACTCCTTGGAGCTCCATACAGCTGTCGCTAACAGGCACTGAATCACATGAGCCGTCGACGGCAGCATTTGAGCCGTAGCGCGATACAAGTACGTCTGGGCATGTCTCTGCAATCTACGATGCCCTTGGCCGCATAGAACGTCGCTCTGCCGCTCTCCGTTGTGCTCACTGACTTTCGAGTAGTGTAGGAATTTAATCACCGAACGCTTTGATTTTTCTATAGGTCTAGAATATTCATAGCAGCTGAAAACTGATGAATTAGGCGACATCAGTCACGCAGTCAAAAGCCACTCCTTTGGTTCAGAAAGGGCAGGCCAGGCTCGAATCATAGAGACTCCATCGGGGAAGCACGTAAACGGCAATCACAGCTGATTTACAGTTCTAGTTGGGCAGCCGAATGTGTCATAATCCGATACTGCAGCAAGCTCCAGACCATGTAACCGACTTGCAGCGCTCAGGCGCTTCTGTCAGTCTCAGCCTTTCCTGCGCCGCTCAATAAGCTAGGATCACAGCGCACCTTCCGACGTCTCCACTACTTTTTCCAAGTGGTTTTGTTTGTTAGTGGTAGAAAACGTCAGCGGTGATGACAAAATGGCGCTCTTTGTGACCACTGTATTCTCACTTTGGACGGTCCTGGACCTGCGTAGTCAGTCGAGGTCTGCCGCATCATACCGGTGGACAGCTGCCTTCAACAACGACTGTGGCTAGTTAGCCAGGTTGACGCCGTGAGCAAGGCTCAGACATTCGTCATATGTAGCAAATAATCTACGAAGGACGAGCACGGTCGATCTCTAGCTTCCCGTTCAGAAGCGGGGATCTGACTTCGTATATGGGTTCGTCGCGACTCTGAAATTGTGTCGAGTGCCAGATATCGTCCCAGCGTAGAGGACTGCGCTGGAAATTTTTGGTAAACCGTAGGTTGGATACTGAAGCCTGCACTCCTTACTTTTTCACAGCTAATGCAGAACATAAAGCGAGCCAAGGTCTGCACATGTAAAGCGCGTTGACGATTATCAAGTGCTACCTCGATTCAGGCCTTAGACTTGTTCGCCACGCCACTCAGTCTGATGTGATTTGATCTTCCTCACTCGCAATCCTTGATGAAACACCGCGGATCCCCGCTCATCCTGTCGTCCGTGCGATTGAAATTCCCATTGCGCGTGGGGTCCGCGGGAATGCGACCTCACTAGCCCCTTACCCAGAAGACGATACTGTATATGTTCGAGTCCTCTGCAGCGCCTGCCGGTTCTGCGCCGGCAGAGTCGACAGCACTGCACCTTTATCTTTGAAGTTGGAGACAGATGCAGTACGCCGTGTGTTTCGTATGCACTGTCTCGATGTCTCCGCATCGACCCATTGTACGGCGGATCACTGCTTGCGGTGGCCAGAGTCAGACAGCAGGTCAGGGCGCTGCCGTGGTGGGGTGAGCGCTCCTTCTGGTTGCTTTTGGAAAACGTGGTCGGTGACCGATAAAGGGTGATGTCTGCACATGGGCACCGGTTCCTTTTCGTGGGGCCTTAGTGGACCTGCATAATCAGTTGAAGGCAGTCTTGTCATGCCCGATACCATTTCTCCTCAACGCCGATTGTGGTTGATTCTCCAGTGCGACGTGGTAAGCAAGGCTCACGGTTTGATGATGTGCAGCAACAGATTCGAGGAGCGCGAACCACGGTCAATCGTGCGGTCCCGGTTGTTCACCGGGGATGATACTTTGTTCATGGGTTTCTGTGCATATGTGAAAATCTGTGCAGGGCCGATTGTCCGAGAGCGGGCTAGCATGCGCAATACGCTGAAACGCCTCAGCAGGATTCGAGTCTAATGTCACCAGATGCACTTCTAAAGATCCATCTATCACCCCTTCCACATTCAGTAATTGGTATGTCTCCTCGAAACTCCCCACCGCTGTCCTCTTCAGGCGCTGAATCACATGAGACTTCGACGACAGCGTTAGAGCCATCTAGCGATACAAGCAAGTCTGGGCATGTCGCTGCAATATTCGATGCCCTCGGCCTCATAGAGCGTCGCTCTGCCCTTCTCGCATTGTGCTCACTGCCTCCTGAGTTGTGTGGGCACGTAACCGCTGACGGCTCTGATGCTTCTGTAGAACCCGAATACTCAGAGCAGCTGAAGACTGTTGATTTGAGCGAAATCAATCACGCAGTCAAGAGCCACTCCTTTGGTTCAGAAAGGGCAGGCCAGGCCCGAATCATAGAGACTCCATCGGGGAAGCACGTAAACGGCAATCACAGCTGATTTACAGTTCTAGTTGGGCAGCCGAATGTGTCATAATCCGATACTGCAGCAAGCTCCAGACCATGTAACCGACTTGCAGCGCTCAGGCGCTTCTGTCAGTCTCAGCCTTTCCTGCGCCGCTCAATAAGCTAGGATCACAGCGCACCTTCCGACGTCTCCACTACTTTTTCCAAGTGGTTTTGTTTGTTAGTGGTAGAAAACGTCAGCGGTGATGACAAAATGGTGCTCTTTGTGACCACTGTATTCTCACTTTGGACGGTCCTGGACCTGCGTAGTCAGTCGAGGTCTGCCGCATCATACCGGTGGACAGTTGCCTTCAACAGCGACTGTGGCTAGTTAGCCAGGTTGACGCCGTGAGTAAGGCTCAGACATTCGTCATATGTAGCAAATAATCTACGAAGGACGAGCACGGTCGATCTCTAGCTTCCCGTTCAGAAGCGGGGATCTGACTTCGTATATGGGTTCGTCGCGACTCTGAAATTGTGTCGAGTGCCAGATATCGTCCCAGCGTAGAGGACTGTGCTGGAAATTTTTGATAAACCGTACGTCGGATACTGAAGCCTGCACTCCTCACTTTTTCACAGCTAACGCAGAACATAAAACGAGCCAAGGTCTGCACATGTAAAGCGCGTCGACGATTATCAAGTGCTACCCCAATTCAGGCCTTAGACCTGTTCGCCGCACCACTCAGTCTGGTGTGATTTGATCTTCCTCACTCGCAATCCTTGATGAAACATCGCGGATCCCCGCTCATCCTGTCGTCCGTGCGATTGAAATTCCCACTGCGCGTGGGGGCCCCGGGAATGCGACCTCACTAGCCCCTTACCCAGAAGACGATACTGTGTATGTTCGAGTCCTCTGCAGCGCCTGCCAGTTCTGCGCCGGCAGAATCGACAGCACTGCACCTTTATCTTTGAAGTTGGAGACAGATGCAGTACGCCGTGTGTTTCGTATGCACTGTCTCGATGTCTCCGCATCGACCCATTGTACGGCGGATCACTGCTTGCGGTGGCCAGAGTCAGACAGCAGGTCAGGGCGCTGCCGTGGTGGGTGAACGCTCCTTCTGGTTGCTTTTGGAAAACGTGGTCCGTGACCGATAAAGGGTGATGTCTGCACATGGGCACCGGTTCCTTTTCGTGGGCCTTAGTGGACCTGCATAATCAGTTGAAGGCAGTCTTGTCAAGCCCGATACCAATTCTCCTCCACGCCGATTGTGGTTGATTGTCCAGTGTGACGTGGTAATCAAGGCTCACGGTTTGATGATATGCAGCAACAGATTCGAGGAGCGCGAAGCACGGTCAATCGTGCGGTCCCGGTTGTTCACCGGGGATGATAATTTGTTCATGGGTTTCTGTGCATATGTGAAAATCTGTGCAGGGCCGATTGTCCGAGAGCGGGCTAGCATGCGCAATACGCTGAAACGTCTCAGCAGGATTCGAGTATAATGTCACCAGATGCACTTCTAAAGATCCATCTATCATCCCTTCCACGTACACTAATTGGTATGTCTCCTCGCAGCTCCACACCGCTGCCGTGTACAGCCGCTGATTCACCTGAGACTTCGACGACAGTACTCGAGCTATAGAGCGATACAAGCAAGTCTGGGCATGTCTCTGCAGTCTACGATGCCCTCGGCCACATAGAACATCGCTCTGCCCTCCTCGCTTTGTGCTCACTGCCGCCTCACTAGTGGGGGCACGAAATCGCTGAACGCTTTGATGCTTCTGCAAAACTTGAATACTCATAGCAGCTGACAACTGCTCATGCAGGCGACATTAGTCATGCAGTGTAAAGCCGGCACTGCGACTGAGGAAGGGCAGGCCCCGCCTTAACCTTGTAAAGTTGATCGGGGAAGTACGTGAAAGGCAATCACGGCTGATTTGCAGTTGGCGCGGTGCAAGTTGGGCAGCCGAATAAGTCATAATCCGATATTTGAACAAGCTTTAAACCATGACGTCGACCTCCAGCGCTCAAGCGCTTCTGTCAGACTCACTCTTTCCTGCGCGGCGCAACAAGCTAGGATCGCAACGCTCCTGCCGACGTCTCCACTATTTTTTTCCTTTTACAAATTACAGTAACAAACTTGTGCCAGGGTTATTGTGGCACTCGCCTAGCCTGACGAAAGCGTACACGACACATGAAGAGACAAGAAGGCGTTTTTGGCGCTGGAAACGACGTGTTGCATGATATTATCTACACCATAGCGCCAGCAGTTCACTCCTGCGGCGAGTCCTAAGAGCCTGCCGCCATTACGCCGTGCATTTGTCCTGGAACCTATTCAATCTTTGGGTGTCGATGGCTCTCTGCTGAGTTTTGAGGCAGCAAGGGCATGGTTTCCTCGATGAGTTGTAGAGTCCGTCAGCTTGCCCGTCGATAGCGGATGCAGAGCAATTCAAAGGTCGAGGTAATTGCAGGATCGCGCCTAGTACACTTCAGTGTCCGACGCTGCTCTGGCGCAGATAATAGGAATACCAATCAATAGCTTGTACGCAGCGCTGATTCCGCAGGCGGTGCCCATCGACAAACCGTCCTGAGCACCGTGCGCTCCTGTACTCGGTCGCAAAGTTTGTCTGAATCTTTGAAATCGATCACTGTCCACACTTCTAACACTCGAAACTGTCCAGCATAGTCGTACCGAAGGCGCAATACATGCCACTCACATGTCACCGGTTTGGACGTGCGGTTGTCCTCTGTCGCAGCCGCTACTTTCTTGTGACTCGTTGCCAGTGCTCTAATGACACAAGTGCTTTACAGATCACACCAGGCCCAAACCTTATCCCGCATTCGAGTCAGTACAGACCCAGATAATCTCCGACCTACTTCAGAAGTCGTGCTTTTGTCACTGTGCGCAATGCTGACTACAGGATTCCCTCGGTCCATATTTCTACTGTGGGAAATACGTAAGCGATCTAAGAGAGCTGCACCAGGTGACACGTCTTTGCAAAAGACGGCCCAGCATAGGATGACAAGAAGCAGTTGATACCGCTCTGCTTATGTAAGCACTTATAATTTCACAAGGTGAGCCCGGACAATTCCTTCCGTGTCCTTCCACGTCAATGCACAGCAGTCAGCAGGCGCCTGCCTTGTTCATTAAAGCCCCTTTTAAGCAGCATTCCAGTTCCTGGAGGGCGCGAGAATAGGCTGGGCGCATTCGTTGTCTGACGTCGGGCATCCAGTGACCTTACGTGAGAGCACAGCTCACATTAGGCACAATGCTGACCGTGCTCTCGAGAGCAAAAAGCTGTCGAGTGTCTCTTAGGTCCAAACGGACGCTGCCAGCCAGGACTTTGTATAATATCACCTGTTTCGCTGTCGAGCAGATATCCTAGTGGGGAGCTGCGCGAATCCGGCTTGTCCACCGGACTGATATTGGCATCATCACGTGTCCTGAAGAGATCGATGGAGCCAGTGAACGCCCTCTGTGCCCCCAGTACTGTTGCACGCGTCGTAGAGGATTCCCTTATATAATCAATGCGTGTTAAGTGCGCTGCATCAGAAAAAGATGGGAAAACGCAGCGTCTGTGGCGTCTCTGCACAATTCTCCTACACAGTCAGATGTAGTGCAACGCGAGCGGGGATACGTCAACTCAACTACTGCTCCTCAGTTCGGTGCCTGCCTTGTTTGGGCCTTCGAATCCACGTGGTTGATGCCACCTGACAAGCCTAGGATTATTGGCCTTAGCATTCTTCAGAAATGCAGTACGCGAACATCAGTTTCTTAGGTTGTGCACTTCCCTGCCCGGTATAACACGTCATGCTTCTTCTCGACGAAGCTGCGCATCCGTCGTTCATCCTCATTCATACTCATATCCCATTCAAACTCCTGTTCATCGTGTTCAAACGCTGCGGCGGCCAAGTGTCGTTATTGGTCGAACGTTCGCCGGTCCATGAAACGTACGTCTGAAAGCTTCCTTTCCCAGCGTGCCCAGCGCCCCTCCTTTAGGTCATAAAAAGTATCATGGGAAACCGATCAATTCATCTGGTTGGCACTGAAGGCTGTCTAGAAAGCTGTCGTGAGCTTCATCTGACGACTCCACCCACATGTCCCTAGTGCCGCTTCAGCGCCTCCTGTAAAAAACGATACCATCAACGCGCCCCTGCCTGACGGGTACTCATGGACTCCTCAGGTGTGATTAAACGTCGGGCAACAAAGGCGCTTGGAAGTAAGTGGAGGTCGCGTGTACTATGCTTGGTGTCTGAGAGCTGCTCTCTGTGCATCAAGTGCATACTTGAGGCAGAGGGGGTTAAGGGCTCTGTCTCATGCTCGATGCCCTTCGAGTACGCAGGGGCTCATGTTCGTCTGCATCGCCCGTGTCTAACTACCGACTGATGATATTCATGAGAGAGAGATGTGCTGCTTGAACCCACGGTAGTTCGCTGCCTACCCGTTCCTGGAGGTAGAAACTTGTGCCGGACGAGTTTAGACTTACGCCTTTACCAGGAACCATAGAGGCGATATGTTACGACCCAGATCTTCATGGTTGGCAAGTGTATTAGCAAGCATTTTGGACAAATACGGGCTCTCTGGTAGAGGCAAGAAGCTCGAAAAATCTCTGAAAGACAGGCCCAGGTTTGTGGCCCTCGTTTTTAGGATTACCGATGCTGAGCGAAATATCCCGCTACCTCATTTATGTCAAAGAGATACCCAATTTTGACTGGTCCGGGAGAAGAGCCTACGGTAGTAGCTGGAAATAGAAACTGCCCATCCCGCAAACGCCAGACCTCTAGAACGAACACCGAGTCTCTAACACTTGTACAAGCTGTCAGTTTCTACTCACCTACGTTGTGCGATCCTATATACACGACTTCAGGAACACGAGGGCGACTCACCCATACGGTGTGTGTGCCCCTCCACCCTCTCGACGTCCAAGATTTCACGGCTCTCCACTTCGCTCATTCTATCCGAAATCCATGCGGTAAACACGGCAAGGGGTGTTCATGAGCATCATTGACAGCTCGACTCCACCCACGTTGTCCAAAAACATAGTTGATGGCGATAGCCTCGTACATTGGTCTGCTCAGCAGAACTATTGCATAGCAAAGTACATTGTCACCTGACGGTTTGAATGCCAAGAGAACAGGTGGCAGAGCGCCGCGAGGATGTCAGAGGGGGGGCCGCCACAAGTCTGCGCGGAGGATAACAAGCACGTTACAGCCACGATTGTTTTTCATCAAGCCAGTGGGATCCGCATGCTCCTTAGTCGCACTGCGCTCCGTCCTGGAAGGTACATCAACGTGCTGTAGCGCCACACGGAACACTACGTCAGTGGACATGGATGCGGGCCTGAATGTGAGACGCGAAGCCAGTGCATCTGCCAAGGTAGACGAATTTTCTTCCAATATCCTTCTGACCAGCCAGGAACCCGGCAGGTCGTGTCAAATACGCGGTAGCGCCCAGCGCCGTCCCACGCTGGCGCAGCTCTTGCTGCACTCACCCGCTCCACGTATACATAGTCCATGTAGCACGAGTCGCGACACACCCCCTCAAACACGATACTGTATGCACTTGCTCTCAGACATTCACCCTGACCCAGCATTGCATTCTATGTCTGCCTGGATACACTTTCGAAAGCTCTGAAACCTCCCAGAATGATGCTGAATCGCAGTAACTAGGTTCTGTTCCGTTTGCGCACTTCGATCGTTCGGACCACTGTCCGGTCTTCTGTTTTCCGTATAGCCCATAGAGCGGACTGCGCTAGTATGTGACTGGCAAAGATAGTATTATAGCATCATGCGACCCTCGGAGAAGAAAGGAACGCGGGAACCAACAAGATTCGTAAATCCTATGCTGTGTTCTTCCTCGTTTATCGATGCGCTTGCCATAGGATCTTACAGTGTTGTAGTCGCATGCTTGTGCACATGCCTTCGCCCGATAGACTAATCATTGGTTGTCGCACGCCAGTTGTTTGCGGCGTGGGCCATCACTATGAATACCACTGGCTAGAACATAACACAAGCTATCCTATGCCGTATGGGCCTGACGATAAGAAGGTGCACGCATCTCGTTCGCGCAGATCGCACAATCAGTGTGACAGAGGTTTAGACCAGTTTAAACCTAGGAGGATGCCCATAGATGACTCACACGAGCAATCAGTCGGGGTAGTCATCATGTGCGACAAGCCGTGTTATTTATCGTTCTACATGCGTTGTGATCGAGCTATTATTATGGGGGTCGCAGCATTATAGAGAAATTCTACTGGTACGTGTTATACGGTTTGCCGTTCCACTCTTCGAGTCGCTCGTCGGCACTAGACGCGTGCAGTCCCCTGACCCACGTCACCGATGCAAAAGACTAAGAGCCTGCAGACAGTACAAAGCAAAGAACAACGAGGTGCGTCCGACAACTTCGGAGGAGCCAGAACTGTTTACATCGCCGATGTCTGGAGGCCGAACACGAATGAGTGCACAACCAAGGATTCGGATGCTTGTGAGGTGTTTGCGTGTAGCTGGCTTGTGAAATTCGCTCGACGGAATGACGCTCTACAAAAACAGCGCCAAGGATTGCAAAAATGTACGCGGTCTTCCTTGTTACACAATCATGTACATAGAGGATATTCCAGACATCTGAGCCCGCCTAGTGTTCACCCTCTCGGGCAATCGATATACACTGATCTCAGGCGGCCACTTGACTAAAGTCTACTGAGGAAGCCGCGCTGCAGTGCGGGATCGCCTTTTTTTTCTCGACTACCCAGTGATTCGCAGCAACGCTTGGCAGGCTAGGCAAGGATACGGACGAACGGGACCAGCAGAGTCGGCGGCAGTGAAACCTCGTCCAACAAGAAGAAATTAGTTTGGTTGCAAAAGCCTTCCTTCTTTGCTATAATCTGAATTTACCAACAGCCGAGGGTAGAATCTCGTGTGATGTACTTACCGCAGTGCGAGGGATTCTATGACACTCAAAACGAGGCAACGGCACTCCCTGTCCTCAGTCTCCTGCTTTACTACAGATGTAATAAGTCTCTACTCTCGCCAACGTGCGCCGATTATCTAGAAGCCAATATGCCGGCAAGTACCACCCCCTCAGCTGCCTGGCGATCATCAGACACAGGTGTGTCCCTCCCATAGGCATGCAGCGCCTCATGCAGAAGTCAAGGTGTGCGGTAGTTAAACAGTCCCTGCATACCCACAAGGTGCGCACGTTAAACTGTGGATCAATGGTGCGCGGCCCACAGCTCAGGAAACACTGGGGGTCAGGTCGTCAGGCTCCACCAATCACGCCTCTATTATCCGCTTCACGTACACTAATCGATATGACTCCTTGGAGCTCCATACAGCTGTCGCTAACAGGCACTGAATCACATGAGGCGTCGACGGCAGCATTTGAGCCGTAGAGCGATACAAGGACGTCTGGGCATGTCTCTGCAATCTACGATGCCCTCGGCCGCATAGAACGTCGCTCTGCCCCTCTCCGTTGTGCTCACTGCCTTTCGAGTAGTGTAGGAATTTAATCACCGAACGCTTTGATTTTTCTGTAGGTCTAGAATATATATAGCAGCTGACAACTGATGAATTGGGCGACATCAGTCACGCAGTCAAAAGCCACTCCTTTGGTTCAGAAAGGGCAGGCCAGGCTCGAATCATAGAGACTCCATCGGGGAAGCACGTAAACGGCAATCACAGCTGATTTACAGTTCTAGTTGGGCAGCCGAATGTGTCATAATCCGATACTGCAGCAAGCTCCAGACCATGTAACCGACTTGCAGCGCTCAGGCGCTTCTGTCAGTCTCAGCCTTTCCTGCGCCGCTCAATAAGCTAGGATCACAGCGCACCTTCCGACGTCTCCACTACTTTTTCCAAGTGGTTTTGTTTGTTAGTGGTAGAAAACGTCAGCGGTGATGACAAAATGGCGCTCTTTGTGACCACTGTATTCTCACTTTGGACGGTCCTGGACCTGCGTAGTCAGTCGAGGTCTGCCGCATCATACGGTGGACAGTTGCCTTCAACAGCGACTGTGGCTAGTTAGCCAGGTTGACGCCGTGAGCAAGGCTCAGACATTCGTCATATGTAGCAAATAATCTACGAAGGACGAGCACGGTCGATCTCTAGCTTCCCGTTCAGAAGCGGGGATCTGACTTCGTATATGGGTTCGTCGCGACTCTGAAATTGTGTCGAGTGCCAGATATCGTCCCAGCGTAGAGGACTGCGCTGGAAATTTTTGATAAACCGTAGGTTGGATACTGAAGCCTGCACTCCTTACTTTTTCACAGCTAATGCAGAACATAAAGCGAGCCAAGGTCTGCACATGTAAAGCGCGTTGACGATTATCAAGTGCTACCCCAATTCAGGCCTTAGACTTGTTCGCCACGCCACTCAGTCTGATGTGATTTGATCTTCCTCACTCGCAATCCTTGATGAAACACCGCGGATCCCCGCTCATCCTGTCGTCCGTGCGATTGAAATTCCCATTGCGCGTGGGGTCCGCGGGAATGCGACCTCACTAGCCCCTTACCCAGAAGACGATACTGTGTATGTTCGAGTCCTCTGCAGCGCCTGCCAGTTCTGCGCCGGCAGAGTCGACAGCACTGCACCTTTATCTTTGAAGTTGGAGACAGATGCAGTACGCCGTGTGTTTCGTATGCACTGTCTCGATGTCTCCGCATCGACCCATTGTACGGCGGATCAGTGCTCTGCGGTGGTCAGAGTCAGACAGCAGGTCAGGGCGCTGCCGTGGTGGGTGAGCGCTCCTTCTGGTTGCTTTTGGAAAACGTGGTCGGCGACCGACGAATGGTGATGTCTGCACATGGGCACCGGTTCCTTTTCGTGGGCCTTAGTGGACCTGCATAATCAGTTGAAGGCAGTCTTGTCAAACCCGATACCAATTCTCCTCCACGCCGATTGTGGTTGATTGTCCAGTGCGACGTGGTAAGCAAGGCTCACGGTTTGATGATATGCAGCAACAGATTCGAGGAGCGCGAAGCACGGTCGATCGTGCGGTCCCGGTTGTTCACCGGGGATGGTACTTTGTTGATGGGTTTCTGTGCATATATGAAAATCTGTACAGGGTCGATTGTCCGACAGCAAGCTAGCATACGGGATTTCCCTGAAACGCCTCGACAGGGCTCGAGTATGATGCTACAAGTTGCGCTTCTGAAAATGCCTTACTCAGTGCCGGACCATGATGCAGCCCAGGATCTGTAAACCTGACGCTTTCCAACGACTATTAAGCGCTAGATCAAGTGACACAGCGGCCTCGTGCGCATCCACACCTCAGTCTTCAGATATATAGCTTAGCCCCTTCACTATCTTTGAAAAAGGCTCGGTGCCTTCCAGCTTTTCCAGAAGTTGGGCCGCTACCAGAACACCGATTGCACGTGTGTGGGCCGCGAACTTGCGAATTCCCTAGCCCCACGTAACACCAGGGTATGCCCATTGAAGTCTTCTGCCGCGCTTGGCACGTCCGTCCGTCCAAATCACAGCATCACAGCTGTTATTTGTGGCATAGAATCAGATACCAGTCCCCTGCCTCTCGCGCATATACATTACGGTGGAGTCGTCTTAATTACGCGTGTGCGGTTTGAAATAAAACTTGGCAAGGTCCCTTGTGGCGTCCTGTGCTACGCTTGCCGTAAGCTTTTTGTACCGGTTTAGGCGGTCGGAGGTGTGTAACGACGGTATCAGCGATGCTTTTGGAGATCGCACGTGCACGAGCAGAACTTGTTGACTGGAAGCAAGAGAGGAGCGACTAGCCCTTCTACAGGACAACGCAGTACTCCGGTTTCCTGTAGGCGTGTGTCTAGACCTCCGATGCGTGATTTTGGCTGGCACACACTGCAATGAGCATATAAAAGCCGGCGCTGTAGTCGCAAGGTAGGCTCGTCTCCTTGCTGAAGTATCGTGACAAACCATGCATACCAAAATTGCAGACCTGCTCAAGTTGAGGCTGGTCACTTACTATCTGGTTTGCGGAGGGGATTTTGCACTACAAGAAGCTTGAAAAAATGCTTGGTATACTGACGTATACGGTCGGATCCCTTAGGCAGTAGCTCCGGGATAATGTCCCCTTCTGAATCGGTAAGGGCTGCACACCGTCAGCTTACGGCATTGGAAAGACGGATGTTCAGAAGGATACAGCGGACAGCTCGGATTCACGGTGAAAGCTAATCCCACGGCCCTGACGGAGCACTTTCTACCGCGTGACTGTCAAATACGGGGCTAATATCTGAGGAATAATCTCTTCGTAGCCTTCCCTTACACCTTGACACAGTCGTCAGCATTGTAATGTTACCTAGGTTTCTCGGACAGCCCCCTCCGCTCAGGGTCGGGCACCTTCGACACCGGCTGAGACCATTTTACACAATAGCGTACGACTGCAGAGTCTTTTCATGTAACGCAATTATTGAGGCGTCCAATCGGTCTTGGTGAGAGAATACAGGAATCTTGGAGACTGGCGTTAACAACAGATGCTCGTTCCAGTGCGTGCAGGCGTGTCACCAGTGCAGTGTAGCCCGTACCGGCATAGGATTTCGTGAACCCTGAGCAGAAGCGCGTTGAGCAGGATAGCGCTCGGCGCTGGCCTCAGTAAAACCCGCTCTCCTCCAGTTATCATCCGGTAGCCTGGGACATCAGTTAGACGCATCCATTTCACGCAAAGAGTTTTGCATATCAATTTCCATAATGTATACTATGTTGTTGAAGAGGCTAATGAGTAGGGCATCCGGGCATGTCAAAAGGTCCCTTTCGAAAGTGAGGTTCTTTTCTCACCCCTTAACACCTCCTGCGCACTAGCGACCCGCCCTCTACCGCGAACCGCACGTCCAGTAATCGTCTTTAATGTACTGCAGTGAGCTTCATCCTGAGAAGTATCATCACCAAGACATGTTATTGTCTATGATTGACTCGTGGTCCTCTCATAGAGCCTTACCGTCGCCCACCCCTCCAGTGGTTGCACGTCTCTCCTGTCCTGCGCAGCCACACGAGATGCGTGCATGATGACGCCGACAGGCTGCACGTCGTGCGATGTATTAGTGACACGACGTGCACCTTGCAGTGTACCCTCCCAGGATATCAAGGTGTTACGCACTCCTCCCTTTTGCAAAACAGTTGTAGCCCGTGTGTACATTTAGAGGGCACCGTGTGCTTCGTGCACTCGAGAGCCGAATCAGTTGCCGCTGTGCGGTAGCGGTACCTGCTAAGCAGCTCCCTCTTCACAATTCTGTTGTCAGCGGGAGGCAGGCTGGCTGTTCAGGTTTTTTCGTGGGCAAGCCTTTTCGAAGACACTGGTATTCTATCGCGCTGTACCGTCGTACTTTATGGAACAGCAACACCAAAGATTACGTTCATTTGTTGCGCCCTAGCCCTTCAGGACGACGAGCAGTGCCAGCTTCTTGTCTGCCGAATTCTGCCTACCCCTGCTTTCCGGCAAAGACCACCTGAACGGAACCGTCCCCAGTGGCACTCACCTGTCAGATGGATCGTCGTAACGGACACCAAGGACGTGCTTTCATATTTCTGTGCGGGTCAGCCTTTCGACTGCAGCAAGGCGCAAGAGTAGAGAAAGACAGTATTCTGAACGGCACGAGTGAAGCTCTGGGAGGCCTGCGCGAAGTGAAAATGCAAAAAGGCACTGGCGATGCGTATTAGGCTGTGTTATTCTCTATCGCACACCAATTAAGATCTCTATCCACCGCTGTGACTCGCGCGAGCTTGTCTCAGGGCACTTCCTAGCCAGTACACAGTCCACATCCCCATACGTTATGGGAGCCTTTTCTCAGCTTTGTCGGGCCGCTGCTGCAATAGCGACTTAGACAACCGTAAGTCGCTTCATCCGTTCCTCCTTGATAGCTGGCGCATACAGTATGCAACTCTAAGATCGCCCGACGTCAATACTGCGCAGGGATGTCTCTGCCCGTTCAAGGCTTGGTCGTGTATCTGCTACATTTGAAGGTCTTGCTGGTGCTTCGTTGCAAGGTACACTTTTTCTTTGAAAACAGCTACGGACTGGAAGGGCTGTCGGCGCGGCTTTTGTCTTAGCCTGCAATAATAAGACGTCGTGCGCTTCCACTCAGTCATCTCGAGGCATACAGGAGGGAAGGGAATACAGACTAATGATGTACGACGCTGATCACCCAGACAAACCAACACGTAGCGGCATACTCTGTTACGCAGCTCTCAGAAGTATAGGACTGCACAGTATCTCCTCCCTTTGTGTAACGGTATTGTGCATTCCCTTCATACACTCTACTTCGCAGAGCAAACGCGGCTCTCTGTCCGTGTTAAGATTCGTAGTCGCCCGCTGGCCATCAACAGATGGAACAGATTCTTCTCAGCTACAGAGGGCCGCTGACACAAGGAGGGACCCAGCAGCGAACGTTGCTGTGCACTCCTGCGCCAAGGTCTCACAGCGGGGCAACAGGAATTTGAGCGCAAGAATGACTTCTCAAGTTCACAAATGCGTTTCCGGATTCCACTCTGAGGGGCCAAAAAGGCCCTTAAAAAATTCACGCAAACGAACAAGAATTGTGATGTTGCTTTTCCCACTCTCCAAAGAAGGCTCTTAGAAGCCCACACCTTTCTATTCCTCGCTGCAACAGAATAGATCATGTGGCTGCTGGTACGGCCTATCTGATCGCACGTCAAAAACGGCGATCGCTTCCCCTCTATCGTTTGCATTGAAATCTGAGGTTCATTTCAAGGACATGGTAGTCTCCTGTATCCTACCACACTCTTAGTCATCAATGCTTTCTCTCAATGGCAGCTTTAGCCGCCACACATGACATGTCATGTCTATTTCTCCATTGGATTCTGACAGAGTGCTACCTTTCGTCTATGCTAGTGGGGGAGGCGTTCGTTTGGAGACGTCCGTGGGGCGGCATGATTGTCTGCCAAAGATGGACGTCTTCTTGCAGACATCGCTCCTCTACAGAAGTGCTGCAGCATGCTTCAGAGCCGTCCTGTGGGTATCACGCGTGAGAATGGACACTTGTCCTGCATCTCTCAGAAACGTGAGTTACTAGTGTGCGTGTGACTGAGAAAACGAAGTCCTCATCAGATGAACTTCAGCGGTGTTTGCACAGCTCAGTTTGACGCTTGAAGCGAAGGGCAAGTGTAGATTCACCCGCATCCTTTGTAGGCCTCCAGACATCCAAATATTTAGCCAGTACACTGTATCGTCGTACAAGCGACACGTACATAAAACATTCGTGGAGCTGTTAGAACATGTGGATGACTGTCCGCGACGCCTTCTGGGTCATAACTTTGCAGCTAGCAGTCCGACGTTAGAGAACATTCAGCTTATGTGTGTGCTTCCGCAGTGCGGAAGGTCTGACCGCAAGAGCGTCGTGGCGGCGCCCCCTGCACCGTCTAATCAAACCGTGTAAGGCGGATGTGACGACAGCATTCTGTTATATCGGGTGATGGCGTCGGGCTGTATACGGTCGGTCGCTAACGGTACAAGACCTCACATCTGTTGCGTGGTGCGTCTCCTAAGAAACGCAGCAACTCGGGAAGTGGCTTCTAATGGAACGCTGCATCATCTGGGAAATTTATACCTAGAGAACTATTGTGCCTGCCTTGCGTTGCGTTAGACACCAGAGCGCACTAAATGCGCGACGTGAGTGCATTGACACCTGTGCATCCATACGTGACAGGCTTGAAAAGGAGGGAAAACACGTGGGAGAGGGTAGTTCTCGATAGTTGAATGTAATTTTGGTTGTAGGCAAGCGGCTACCCGTACCAGCTCTCTACGGAGGAACACGGCTCATAACCCTAAGCCCCCCT
>NW_026699478.1:0-69328 GCF_030435755.1 Ochotona princeps
CATGTGGAGCATTCGTTTGTGTGGGTTGCTCTACCAGGTTCATTTCAGTCCTAGCCATACAAAGGGCACTAAGCATAGAGTGTGAAAACTGAGTTTCCTTGAGAGCTGCTTGGAAGCCTGATGGTGTGTGAAGTTAGTGAGCCAAATGGAGTTGTTCTCCCACAAGAACCACTCGGCTGATCCTTCTTCAATATGCCCTTCACCAACATGCAGTGTTTCCTTGATTGAATTAGCTCTCACACCAATATTTGCGTCTAGAGCCTTTGCATTGAGGGCTATCTGAAAACGGCTGTGGCGCTGAAGTTGCCTGTGAATGTGGAGTTGGTGGCATGTGAAACCCGCATGTGGAGCATTCGTTTGTGTGGGTTGCTCTACCAGGTTCATTTCAGTCCTATTCATACAAAGGGCACTAAGCATAGAGTGTGAAAACTGAGTTTCCTTGAGAGCTGCTTGGAAGCCTGATTGCGTGTGAAGTTAGTGAACCAAATGGAGTTGTTCTCCCACAAGAACCACTCGGCTGATCCTTCTTCAATATGCCCTTCACCAACATGCAGTGTTTCCTTGATTGAATTAGCTCTCACACCAATATTTGCGTCTAGAGCCTTTGCATTGAGGGCTATCTGAAAACGGCTGTGGCGCTGAAGTTGCCTGTGAATGTGGAGTTGGTGGCATGTGAAACCCGCATGTGGAGCATTCGTTTGTGTGGGTTGCTCTACCAGGTTCATTTCAGTCCTATCCATACAAAGGGCACTAAGCATAGAGTGTGAAAACTGAGTTTCCTTGAGAGCTGCTTGGAAGCCTGATGGTGTGTGAAGTTAGTGAGCCAAATGGAGTTGTTCTCCCACAAGAACCACTCGGCTGATCCTTCTTCAATATGCCCTTCACCAACATGCAGTGTTTCCTTGATTGAATTAGCTCTCACACCAATATTTGCGTCTAGAGCCTTTGCATTGATGGCTATCTGAAAACGGCTGTGGCGCTGAAGTTGCCTGTGAATGTGGAGTTGGTGGCATGTGAAACCCGCATGTGGAGCATTCGTTTGTGTGGGATGCTCTACCAGGTTCATTCCTAGAGAATGCACTCAAAGGGCACTAAGCATAGAGTGTGAAAACTGAGTTTCCTTGAGAGCTGCTTGGAAGCCTGATGGTGTGTGAAGTTAGTAAGCCAAATGGAGTTGTTCTCCCACAAGAACCACTCGGCTGATCCTTCTTCAATATGCCCTTCACCAACATGCAGTGTTTCCTTGATTGAATTAGCTCTCACACCAATATTTGCGTCTAGAGCCTTTGCATTGAGGGCTATCTGAAAACGGCTGTGGCGCTGAAGTTGCCTGTGAATGTGGAGTTGGTGGCATGTGAAACCCGCATGTGGAGCATTCGTTTGTGTGGGTTGCTCTACCAGGTTCATTTCAGTCGTAGCCAAAGAAAGGGCACTAAGCATAGAGTGTGAAAACTGAGTTTCCTTGAGAGCTGCTTGGAAGCCTGATGGTGTGTGAAGTTAGTGAGCCAAATGGAGTTGTTCTCCCACAAGAACCACTCGGCTGATCCTTCTTCAATATGCCCTTCACCAACATGCAGTGTTTCCTTGATTGAATTAGCTCTCACACCAATATTTGCGTCTAGAGCCTTTGCATTGAGGGCTATCTGAAAACGGCTGTGGCGCTGAAGTTGCCTGTGAATGTGGAGTTGGTGGCATGTGAAACCCGCATGTGGAGCATTCGTTTGTGTGGGTTGCTCTACCAGGTTCATTTCAGTCCTATCCATACAAAGGGCACTAAGCATAGAGTGTGAAAACTGAGTTTCCTTGAGAGCTGCTTGGAAGCCTGATGGTGTGTGAAGTTAGTGAACCAAATGGAGTTGTTCTCCCACAAGAACCACTCGGCTGATCCTTCTTCAATATGCCCTTCACCAACATGCAGTGTTTCCTTGATTGAATTAGCTCTCACACCAATATTTGCGTCTAGAGCCTTTGCATTGAGGGCTATCTGAAAACGGCTGTGGCGCTGAAGTTGCCTGTGAATGTGGAGTTGGTGGCATGTGAAACCCGCATGTGGAGCATTCGTTTATGTGTGGGATGCTCTCCAAGCTTCATTTCAGTCCTAGGCACTCAAAGGGCACTAAGCATAGAGTGTGAAAACTGAGTTTCCTTGAGAGCTGCTTGGAAGCCTGATGGTGTGTGAAGTTAGTGAGCCAAATGGAGTTGTTCTCCCACAAGAACCACTCGGCTGATCCTTCTTCAATATGCCCTTCACCAACATGCAGTGTTTCCTTGATTGAATTAGCTCTCACACCAATATTTGCGTCTAGAGCCTTTGCATTGAGGGCTATCTGAAACGGCTGTGGCGCTGAAGTTGCCTGTGAATGTGGAGTTGGTGGCATGTGAAACCCGCATGTGGAGCATTCGTTTGTGTGGGATGCTCTACCAGGTTCATTTCAGTCCTAGCCATACAAAGGGCACTAAGCATAGAGTGTGAAAACTGAGTTTCCTTGAGAGCTGCTTGGAAGCCTGATGGTGTGTGAATTTAGTGAGCCAAATGGAGTTGTTCTCCCACAAGAACCACTCGGCTGATCCTTCTTCAATATGCCCTTCACCAACATGCAGTGTTTCCTTGATTGAATTAGCTCTCACACCAATATTTGCGTCTAGAGCCTTTGCATTGAGGGCTATCTGAAAACGGCTGTGGCGCTGAAGTTGCCTGTGAATGTGGAGTTGGTGGCATGTGAAACCCGCATGTGGAGCATTCGTTTGTGTGGGTTGTTCTACCAGGTTCATTTCAGTCCTATCCATACAAAGGGCACTAAGCATAGAGTGTGAAAACTGAGTTTCCTTGAGAGCTGCTTGGAAGCCTGATGGTGTGTGAAGTTAGTGAGCCAAATGGAGTTGTTCTCCCACAAGAACCACTCGGCTGATCCTTCTTCAATATGCCCTTCACCAACATGCAGTGTTTCCTTGATTGAATTAGCTCTCACACCAATATTTGCGTCTAGAGCCTTTGCATTGAGGGCTATCTGAAAACGGCTGTGGCGCTGAAGTTGCCTGTGAATGTGGAGTTGGTGGCATGTGAAACCCGCATGTGGAGCATTCGTTTGTGTGGGTTGCTCTACCAGGTTCATTTCAGTCCTATCCATACAAAGGGCACTAAGCATAGAGTGTGAAAACTGAGTTTCCTTGAGAGCTGCTTGGAAGCCTGATTGCGTGTGAAGTTAGTGAACCAAATGGAGTTGTTCTCCCACAAGAACCACTCGGCTGATCCTTCTTCAATATGCCCTTCACCAACATGCAGTGTTTCCTTGATTGAATTAGCTCTCACACCAATATTTGCGTCTAGAGCCTTTGCATTGAGGGCTATCTGAAAACGGCTGTGGCGCTGAAGTTGCCTGTGAATGTGGAGTTGCTGGCATGTGAAACCCGCATGTGGAGCATTCGTTTGTGTGGGTTGCTCTACCAGGTTCATTTCAGTCCTATCCATACAAAGGGCACTAAGCATAGAGTGTGAGAACTGAGTTTCCTTGAGAGCTGCTTGGAAGCCTGATGGTGTGTGAAGTTAGTGAGCCAAATGGAGTTGTTCTCCCACAAGAACCACTCGGCTGATCCTTCTTCAATATGCCCTTCACCAACATGCAGTGTTTCCTTGATTGAATTAGCTCTCACACCAATATTTGCGTCTAGAGCCTTTGCATTGAGGGCTATCTGAAATTGACTGTGGCGCTGAAGTTGCCTGTGAATGTGGAGTTGGTGGCATGTGAAACCCGCATGTGGAGCATTCGTTTGTGTGGGATGCTCTACCAGGTTCATTCCTAGATAATGCACTCAAAGAGCACTAAGCATAGAGTGTGAAAACTGAGTTTCCTTGAGAGCTGCTTGGAAGCCTGATGGTGTGTGAAGTTAGTGAGCCAAATGGAGTTGTTCTCCCACAAGAACCACTCGGCTGATCCTTCTTCAATATGCCCTTCACCAACATGCAGTGTTTCCTTGATTGAATTAGCTCTCACACCAATATTTGCGTCTAGAGCCTTTGCATTGAGGGCTATCTGAAAACGGCTGTGGCGCTGAAGTTGCCTGTGAATGTGGAGTTGGTGGCATGTGAAACCCGCATGTGGAGCATTCGTTTGTGTGGGTTGCTCTACAGGTTCATTTCAGTCCTAGCCATACAAAGGGCACTAAGCATAGAGTGTGAAAACTGAGTTTCCTTGAGAGCTGCTTGGAAGCCTGATGGTGTGTGAAGTTAGTGAGCCAAATGGAGTTGTTCTCCCACAAGAACCACTCGGCTGATCCTTCTTCAATATGCCCTTCACCAACATGCAGTGTTTCCTTGATTGAATTAGCTCTCACACCAATATTTGCGTCTAGAGCCTTTGCATGGAGGGCTATCTGAAAACGGCTGTGGCGCTGAAGTTGCCTGTGAATGTGGAGTTGGTGGCATGTGAAACCCGCATGTGGAGCATTCGTTTGTGTGGGTTGCTCTACCAGGTTCATTTCAGTCGTAGCCAAAGAAAGGGCACTAAGCATAGAGTGTGAAAACTGAGTTTCCTTGAGAGCTGCTTGGAAGCCTGATGGTGTGTGAAGTTAGTGAGCCAAATGGAGTTGTTCTCCCACAAGAACCACTCGGCTGATCCTTCTTCAATATGCCCTTCACCAACATGCAGTGTTTCCTTGATTGAATTAGCTCTCACACCAATATTTGCGTCTAGAGCCTTTGCATTGAGGGCTATCTGAAAACGGCTGTGGCGCTGAAGTTGCCTGTGAATGTGGAGTTGCTGGCATGTGAAACCCGCATGTGAAGCATTCGTTTGTGTGGGATGCTCTACCAGGTTCATTTCAGTCCTAGCCATACAAAGGGCACTAAGCATAGAGTGTGAAAACTGAGTTTCCTTGAGAGCTGCTTGGAAGCCTGATGGTGTGTGAAGTTAGTGAGCCAAATGGAGTTGTTCTCCCACAAGAACCACTCGGCTGATCCTTCCTCACCAACATGCAGTGTTTCCTTGATTGAATTAGCTCTCACACCAATATTTGCGTCTAGAGCCTTTGCATTGAGGGCTATCTGAAAACGGCTGTGGCGCTGAAGTTGCCTGTGAATGTGGAGTTGGTGGCATGTGAAACCCGCATGTGGAGCATTCGTTTGTGTGGGATGCTCTACCAGGTTCATTTCAGTCCTAGCCATACAAAGGGCACTAAGCATAGAGTGTGAAAACTGAGTTTCCTTGAGAGCTGCTTGGAAGCCTGATGGTGTGTGAAGTTAGTGAGCCAAATGGAGTTGTTCTCCCACAAGAACCACTCGGCTGATCCTTCTTCAATATGCCCTTCACCAACATGCAGTGTTTCCTTGATTGAATTAGCTCTCACACCAATATTTGCGTCTAGAGCCTTTGCATTGAGGGCTATCTGAAAACGGCTGTGGCGCTGAAGTTGCCTGTGAATGTGGAGTTGGTGGCATGTGAAAACCGCATGTGGAGCATTCTTTTGTGTGGGATGCTGACCAAGCTTCATTTCAGTCCTAGGCACACAAAGAGCACTAAGCATAGAGTGTGAAAACTGAGTTTCCTTGAGAGCTGCTTGGAAGCCTGATGGTGTGTGAAGTTAGTGAACCAAATGGAGTTGTTCTCCCACAAGAACCACTCGGCTGATCCTTCTTCAATATGCCCTTCACCAACATGCAGTGTTTCCTTGATTGAATTAGCTCTCACACCAATATTTGCGTCTAGAGCCTTTGCTTTGAGGGCTATCTGAAAACGGCTGTGGCGCTGAAGTTGCCTGTAAATGTGGAGTTGGTGGCATGTGAAACCCGCATGTGGAGCATTCGTTTGTGTGGGATGCTCTACCAGGTTCATTTCAGTCCTAGCCATACAAAGGGCACTAAGCATAGAGTGTGAAAACTGAGTTTCCTTGAGAGCTGCTTGGAAGCCTGATGGTGTGTGAAGTTAGTGAGCCAAATGGAGTTGTTCTCCCACAAGAACCACTCGGCTGATCCTTCTTCAATATGCCCTTCACCAACATGCAGTGTTTCCTTGATTGAATTAGCTCTCACACCAATATTTGCGTCTAGAGCCTTTGCATTGAGGGCTATCTGAAAACGGCTGTGGCGCTGAAGTTGCCTGTGAATGTGGAGTTGGTGGCATGTGAAACCCGCATGTGGAGCATTCGTTTGTGTGGGATGCTCTACTAGGTTCATTCCTAGATAATGCACTCAAAGGGCACTAAGCATAGAGTGTGAAAACTGAGTTTCCTTGAGAGCTGCTTGGAAGCCTGATGGTGTGTGAAGTTAGTGAGCCAAATGGAGTTGTTCTCCCACAAGAACCACTCGGCTGATCCTTCTTCAATATGCCCTTCACCAACATGCAGTGTTTCCTTGATTGAATTAGCTCTCACACCAATATTTGCGTCTAGAGCCTTTGCATTGAGGGCTATCTGAAAACGGCTGTGGCGCTGAAGTTGCCTGTGAATGTGGAGTTGCTGGCATGTGAAACCCGCATGTGGAGCATTCGTTTGTGTGGGATGCTGACCAGCTTCATTTCAGTCCTAGGCACACAAAGGGCACTAAGCATAGAGTGTGAAAACTGAGTTTCCTTGAGAGCTGCTTGGAAGCCTGATGGTGTGTGAAGTTAGTGAGCCCAATGGAGTTGTTCTCCCACAAGAACCACTCGGCTGATCCTTCTTCAATATGCCCTTCACCAACATGCAGTGTTTCCTTGATTGAATTAGCTCTCACACCAATATTTGCGTCTAGAGCCTTTGCATTGAGGGCTATCTGAAAACGGCTGTGGCGCTGAAGTTGCCTGTGAATGTGGAGTTGGTGGCATGTGAAACCCGCATGTGGAGCATTCGTTTATGTGTGGGATGCTCTCCAAGCTTCATTTCAGTCCTAGGCACTCAAAGGGCACTAAGCATAGAGTGTGAAAACTGAGTTTCCTTGAGAGCTGCTTGGAAGCCTGATGGTGTGTGAAGTTAGTGAGCCAAATGGAGTTGTTCTCCCACAAGAACCACTCGGCTGATCCTTCTTCAATATGCCCTTCACCAACATGCAGTGTTTCCTTGATTGAATTAGCTCTCACACCAATATTTGCGTCTAGAGCCTTTGCATTGAGGGCTATCTGAAAACGGCTGTGGCGCTGAAGTTGCCTGTGAATGTGGAGTTGGTGGCATGTGAAACCCGCATGTGGAGCATTCGTTTGTGTGGGATGCTCTACCAGGTTCATTTCAGTCCTAGCCATACAAAGGGCACTAAGCATAGAGTGTGAAAACTGAGTTTCCTTGAGAGCTGCTTAGAAGCCTGATGGTGTGTGAAGTTAGTGAGCCAAATGGAGTTGTTCTCCCACAAGAACCACTCGGCTGATCCTTCTTCAATATGCCCTTCACCAACATGCAGTGTTTCCTTGATTGAATTAGCTCTCACACCAATATTTGCGTCTGGAGCCTTTGCATTGAGGGCTATCTGAAAACGGCTGTGGCGCTGAAGTTGCCTGTGAATGTGGAGTTGGTGGCATGTGAAACCCGCATGTGGAGCATTCGTTTGTGTGTGGGATGCTCTACCAGGTTCATTCCTAGATAATGCACTCAAAGGGCACTAAGCATAGAGTGTGAAAACTGAGTTTCCTTGAGAGCTGCTTGGAAGCCTGATGGTGTGTGAAGTTAGTGAGCCAAATGGAGTTGTTCTCCCACAAGAACCACTCGGCTGATCCTTCTTCAATATGCCTTTCACCAACATGCAGTGTTTCCTTGATTGAATTAGCTCTCACACCAATATTTGCGTCTAGAGCCTTTGCATTGAGGGCTATCTGAAAACGGCTGTGGCGCTGAAGTTGCCTGTGAATGTGGAGTTGGTGGCATGTGAAACCCGCATGTGGAGCATTCGTTTGTGTGGGTTGCTCTACCAGGTCATTTCAGTCCTAGCCATACAAAGGGCACTAAGCATAGAGTGTGAAAACTGAGTTTCCTTGAGAGCTGCTTGGAAGCCTGATGGTGTGTGAAGTTAGTGAGCCAAATGGAGTTGTTCTCCCACAAGAACCACTCGGCTGATCCTTCTTCAATATGCCCTTCACCAACATGCAGTGTTTCCTTGATTGAATTAGCTCTCACACCAATATTTGCGTCTAGAGCCTTTGCATTGAGGGCTATCTGAAAACGGCTGTGGCGCTGAAGTTGCCTGTGAATGTGGAGTTGGTGGCATGTGAAACCCGCATGTGGAGCATTCGTTTGTGTGGGTTGCTCTACCAGGTTCATTTCAGTCCTATTCATACAAAGGGCACTAAGCATAGAGTGTGAAAACTGAGTTTCCTTGAGAGCTGCTTGGAAGCCTGATTGCGTGTGAAGTTAGTGAACCAAATGGAGTTGTTCTCCCACAAGAACCACTCGGCTGATCCTTCTTCAATATGCCCTTCACCAACATGCAGTGTTTCCTTGATTGAATTAGCTCTCACACCAATATTTGCGTCTAGAGCCTTTGCATTGAGGGCTATCTGAAAACGGCTGTGGCGCTGAAGTTGCCTGTGAATGTGGAGTTGGTGGCATGTGAAACCCGCATGTGGAGCATTCGTTTGTGTGGGTTGCTCTACCAGGTTCATTTCAGTCCTATCCATACAAAGGGCACTAAGCATAGAGTGTGAAAACTGAGTTTCCTTGAGAGCTGCTTGGAAGCCTGATGGTGTGTGAAGTTAGTGAGCCAAATGGAGTTGTTCTCCCACAAGAACCACTCGGCTGATCCTTCTTCAATATGCCCTTCACCAACATGCAGTGTTTCCTTGATTGAATTAGCTCTCACACCAATATTTGCGTCTAGAGCCTTTGCATTGATGGCTATCTGAAAACGGCTGTGGCGCTGAAGTTGCCTGTGAATGTGGAGTTGGTGGCATGTGAAACCCGCATGTGGAGCATTCGTTTGTGTGGGATGCTCTACCAGGTTCATTCCTAGAGAATGCACTCAAAGGGCACTAAGCATAGAGTGTGAAAACTGAGTTTCCTTGAGAGCTGCTTGGAAGCCTGATGGTGTGTGAAGTTAGTAAGCCAAATGGAGTTGTTCTCCCACAAGAACCACTCGGCTGATCCTTCTTCAATATGCCCTTCACCAACATGCAGTGTTTCCTTGATTGAATTAGCTCTCACACCAATATTTGCGTCTAGAGCCTTTGCATTGAGGGCTATCTGAAAACGGCTGTGGCGCTGAAGTTGCCTGTGAATGTGGAGTTGGTGGCATGTGAAACCCGCATGTGGAGCATTCGTTTGTGTGGGTTGCTCTACCAGGTTCATTTCAGTCGTAGCCAAAGAAAGGGCACTAAGCATAGAGTGTGAAAACTGAGTTTCCTTGAGAGCTGCTTGGAAGCCTGATGGTGTGTGAAGTTAGTGAGCCAAATGGAGTTGTTCTCCCACAAGAACCACTCGGCTGATCCTTCTTCAATATGCCCTTCACCAACATGCAGTGTTTCCTTGATTGAATTAGCTCTCACACCAATATTTGCGTCTAGAGCCTTTGCATTGAGGGCTATCTGAAAACGGCTGTGGCGCTGAAGTTGCCTGTGAATGTGGAGTTGGTGGCATGTGAAACCCGCATGTGGAGCATTCGTTTGTGTGGGTTGCTCTACCAGGTTCATTTCAGTCCTATCCATACAAAGGGCACTAAGCATAGAGTGTGAAAACTGAGTTTCCTTGAGAGCTGCTTGGAAGCCTGATGGTGTGTGAAGTTAGTGAACCAAATGGAGTTGTTCTCCCACAAGAACCACTCGGCTGATCCTTCTTCAATATGCCCTTCACCAACATGCAGTGTTTCCTTGATTGAATTAGCTCTCACACCAATATTTGCGTCTAGAGCCTTTGCATTGAGGGCTATCTGAAAACGGCTGTGGCGCTGAAGTTGCCTGTGAATGTGGAGTTGGTGGCATGTGAAACCCGCATGTGGAGCATTCGTTTATGTGTGGGATGCTCTCCAAGCTTCATTTCAGTCCTAAGCACTCAAAGGGCACTAAGCATAGAGTGTGAAAACTGAGTTTCCTTGAGAGCTGCTTGGAAGCCTGATGGTGTGTGAAGTTAGTGAGCCAAATGGAGTTGTTCTCCCACAAGAACCACTCGGCTGATCCTTCTTCAATATGCCCTTCACCAACATGCAGTGTTTCCTTGATTGAATTAGCTCTCACACCAATATTTGCGTCTAGAGCCTTTGCATTGAGGGCTATCTGAAAACGGCTGTGGCGCTGAAGTTGCCTGTGAATGTGGAGTTGGTGGCATGTGAAACCCGCATGTGGAGCATTCGTTTGTGTGGGATGCTCTACCAGGTTCATTTCAGTCCTAGCCATACAAAGGGCACTAAGCATAGAGTGTGAAAACTGAGTTTCCTTGAGAGCTGCTTGGAAGCCTGATGGTGTGTGAATTTAGTGAGCCAAATGGAGTTGTTCTCCCACAAGAACCACTCGGCTGATCCTTCTTCAATATGCCCTTCACCAACATGCAGTGTTTCCTTGATTGAATTAGCTCTCACACCAATATTTGCGTCTAGAGCCTTTGCATTGAGGGCTATCTGAAAACGGCTGTGGCGCTGAAGTTGCCTGTGAATGTGGAGTTGGTGGCATGTGAAACCCGCATGTGGAGCATTCGTTTGTGTGGGTTGTTCTACCAGGTTCATTTCAGTCCTATCCATACAAAGGGCACTAAGCATAGAGTGTGAAAACTGAGTTTCCTTGAGAGCTGCTTGGAAGCCTGATGGTGTGTGAAGTTAGTGAGCCAAATGGAGTTGTTCTCCCACAAGAACCACTCGGCTGATCCTTCTTCAATATGCCCTTCACCAACATGCAGTGTTTCCTTGATTGAATTAGCTCTCACACCAATATTTGCGTCTAGAGCCTTTGCATTGAGGGCTATCTGAAAACGGCTGTGGCGCTGAAGTTGCCTGTGAATGTGGAGTTGGTGGCATGTGAAACCCGCATGTGGAGCATTCGTTTGTGTGGGTTGCTCTACCAGGTTCATTTCAGTCCTATCCATACAAAGGGCACTAAGCATAGAGTGTGAAAACTGAGTTTCCTTGAGAGCTGCTTGGAAGCCTGATTGCGTGTGAAGTTAGTGAACCAAATGGAGTTGTTCTCCCACAAGAACCACTCGGCTGATCCTTCTTCAATATGCCCTTCACCAACATGCAGTGTTTCCTTGATTGAATTAGCTCTCACACCAATATTTGCGTCTAGAGCCTTTGCATTGAGGGCTATCTGAAAACGGCTGTGGCGCTGAAGTTGCCTGTGAATGTGGAGTTGCTGGCATGTGAAACCCGCATGTGGAGCATTCGTTTGTGTGGGTTGCTCTACCAGGTTCATTTCAGTCCTATCCATACAAAGGGCACTAAGCATAGAGTGTGAGAAACTGAGTTTCCTTGAGAGCTGCTTGGAAGCCTGATGGTGTGTGAAGTTAGTGAGCCAAATGGAGTTGTTCTCCCCACAAGAACCACTCGGCTGATCCTTCTTCAATATGCCCTTCACCAACATGCAGTGTTTCCTTGATTGAATTAGCTCTCACACCAATATTTGCGTCTAGAGCCTTTGCATTGAGGGCTATCTGAAATTGACTGTGGCGCTGAAGTTGCCTGTGAATGTGGAGTTGGTGGCATGTGAAACCCGCATGTGGAGCATTCGTTTGTGTGGGATGCTCTACCAGGTTCATTCCTAGATAATGCACTCAAAGAGCACTAAGCATAGAGTGTGAAAACTGAGTTTCCTTGAGAGCTGCTTGGAAGCCTGATGGTGTGTGAAGTTAGTGAGCCAAATGGAGTTGTTCTCCCACAAGAACCACTCGGCTGATCCTTCTTCAATATGCCCTTCACCAACATGCAGTGTTTCCTTGATTGAATTAGCTCTCACACCAATATTTGCGTCTAGAGCCTTTGCATTGAGGGCTATCTGAAAACGGCTGTGGCGCTGAAGTTGCCTGTGAATGTGGAGTTGGTGGCATGTGAAACCCGCATGTGGAGCATTCGTTTGTGTGGGTTGCTCTACCAGGTTCATTTCAGTCCTAGCCATACAAAGGGCACTAAGCATAGAGTGTGAAAACTGAGTTTCCTTGAGAGCTGCTTGGAAGCCTGATGGTGTGTGAAGTTAGTGAGCCAAATGGAGTTGTTCTCCCACAAGAACCACTCGGCTGATCCTTCTTCAATATGCCCTTCACCAACATGCAGTGTTTCCTTGATTGAATTAGCTCTCACACCAATATTTGCGTCTAGAGCCTTTGCATGGAGGGCTATCTGAAAACGGCTGTGGCGCTGAAGTTGCCTGTGAATGTGGAGTTGGTGGCATGTGAAACCCGCATGTGAGCATTCGTTTGTGTGGGATGCTCTACCAGGTTCATTTCAGTCCTAGCCATACAAAGGGCACTAAGCATAGAGTGTGAAAACTGAGTTTCCTTGAGAGCTGCTTGGAAGCCTGATGGTGTGTGAAGTTAGTGAGCCAAATGGAGTTGTTCTCCCACAAGAACCACTCGGCTGATCCTTCTTCAATATGCCCTTCACCAACATGCAGTGTTTCCTTGATTGAATTAGCTCTCACACCAATATTTGCGTCTAGAGCCTTTGCATTGAGGGCTATCTGAAAATGGCTGTGGCGCTGAAGTTGCCTGTGAATGTGGAGTTGCTGGCATGTGAAACCCGCATGTGGAGCATTCGTTTGTGTGGGATGCTCTACCAGGTTCATTTCAGTCCTAGCCATACAAAGGGCACTAAGCATAGAGTGTGAAAACTGAGTTTCCTTGAGAGCTGCTTGGAAGCCCTGATGGTGTGTGAAGTTAGTGAGCCAAATGGAGTTGTTCTCCCACAAGAACCACTCGGCTGATCCTTCTTCAATATGCCCTTCACCAACATGCAGTGTTTCCTTGATTGAATTAGCTCTCACACCAATATTTGCGTCTAGAGCCTTTGCATTGAGGGCTATCTGAAAATGGCTGTGGCGCTGAAGTTGCCTGTGAATGTGGAGTTGGTGGCATGTGAAACCCGCATGTGGAGCATTCGTTTGTGTGGGATGCTGACCAAAATTCATTTCAGTCCAAGGCAAAGAAAGGGCACTAAGCATAGAGTGTGAAAACTGAGTTTCCTTGAGAGCTGCTTGGAAGCCTGATGGTGTGTGAAGTTAGTGAACCAAATGGAGTTGTTCTCCCACAAGACCACCACTTCGGCTGATCCTTCTTCAATATGCCCTTCACCAACATGCAGTGTTTCCTTGATTGAATTAGCTCTCACACCAATATTTGCGTCTAGAGCCTTTGCATTGAGGGCTATCTGAAAACGGCTGTGGCGCTGAAGTTGCCTGTGAATGTGGAGTTGGTGGCATGTGAAACCCGCATGTGGAGCATTCGTTTATGTGGGATGCTCTACCAGGTTCATTCCTAGATAATGCACTCAAAGAGCACTAAGCATAGAGTGTGAAAACTGAGTTTCCTTGAGAGCTGCTTGGAAGCCTGATGGTGTGTGAAGTTAGTGAGCCAAATGGAGTTGTTCTCCCACAAGAACCACTCGGCTGATCCTTCTTCAATATGCCCTTCACCAACATGCAGTGTTTCCTTGATTGAATTAGCTCTCACACCAATATTTGCGTCTAGAGCCTTTGCATTGAGGGCTATCTGAAAACGGCTGTGGCGCTGAAGTTGCCTGTGAATGTGGAGTTGGTGGCATGTGAAACCCGCATGTGGAGCATTCGTTTGTGTGGGTTGCTCTACCAGGTTCATTTCAGTCCTAGCCATACAAAGGGCACTAAGCATAGAGTGTGAAAACTGAGTTTCCTTGAGAGCTGCTTGGAAGCCTGATGGTGTGTGAAGTTAGTGAGCCAAATGGAGTTGTTCTCCCACAAGAACCACTCGGCTGATCCTTCTTCAATATGCCCTTCACCAACATGCAGTGTTTCCTTGATTGAATTAGCTCTCACCACCAATATTTGCGTCTAGAGCCTTTGCATTGAGGGCTATCTGAAAACGGCTGTGGCGCTGAAGTTGCCTGTGAATGTGGAGTTGGTGGCATGTGAAACCCGCATGTGGAGCATTCGTTTGTGTGGGTTGCTCTACCAGGTTCATTTCAGTCCTAGCCATACAAAGGGCACTAAGCATAGAGTGTGAAAACTGAGTTTCCTTGAGAGCTGCTTGGAAGCCTGATGGTGTGTGAAGTTAGTGAGCCAAATGGAGTTGTTCTCCCACAAGAACCACTCGGCTGATCCTTCTTCAATATGCCCTTCACCAACATGCAGTGTTTCCTTGATTGAATTAGCTCTCACACCAATATTTGCGTCTAGAGCCTTTGCATGGAGGGCTATCTGAAAACGGCTGTGGCGCTGAAGTTGCCTGTGAATGTGGAGTTGGTGGCATGTGAAACCCGCATGTGGAGCATTCGTTTGTGTGGGATGCTCTACCAGGTTCATTCCTAGATAATGCACTCAAAGAGCACTAAGCATAGAGTGTGAAAACTGAGTTTCCTTGAGAGCTGCTTGGAAGCCTGATGGTGTGTGAAGTTAGTGAGCCAAATGGAGTTGTTCTCCCACAAGAACCACTCGGCTGATCCTTCTTCAATATGCCCTTCACCAACATGCAGTGTTTCCTTGATTGAATTAGCTCTCACACCAATATTTGCGTCTAGAGCCTTTGCATTGAGGGCTATCTGAAAACGGCTGTGCCGCTGAAGTTGCCTGTGAATGTGGAGTTGGTGGCATGTGAAACCCGCATGTGGAGCATTCGTTTGTGTGGGTTGCTCTACCAGGTTCATTTCAGTCCTAGCCATACAAAGGGCACTAAGCATAGAGTGTGAAAACTGAGTTTCCTTGAGAGCTGCTTGGAAGCCTGATGGTGTGTGAAGTTAGTGAGCCAAATGGAGTTGTTCTCCCACAAGAACCACTCGGCTGATCCTTCTTCAATATGCCCTTCACCAACATGCAGTGTTTCCTTGATTGAATTAGCTCTCACACCAATATTTGCGTCTAGAGCCTTTGCATGGAGGGCTATCTGAAAACGGCTGTGGCGCTGAAGTTGCCTGTGAATGTGGAGTTGGTGGCATGTGAAACCCGCATGTGGAGCATTCGTTTGTGTGGGATGCTCTACCAGGTTCATTTCAGTCCTAGCCATACAAAGGGCACTAAGCATAGAGTGTGAAAACTGAGTTTCCTTGAGAGCTGCTTGGAAGCCTGATGGTGTGTGAAGTTAGTGAGCCAAATGGAGTTGTTCTCCCACAAGAACCACTCGGCTGATCCTTCTTCAATATGCCCTTCACCAACATGCAGTGTTTCCTTGATTGAATTAGCTCTCACACCAAATTTGCGTCTAGAGCCTTTGCATTGAGGGCTATCTGAAAATGGCTGTGGCGCTGAAGTTGCCTGTGAATGTGGAGTTGCTGGCATGTGAAACCCGCATGTGGAGCATTCGTTTGTGTGGGATGCTCTACCAGGTTCATTTCAGTCCTAGCCATACAAAGGGCACTAAGCATAGAGTGTGAAAACTGAGTTTCCTTGAGAGCTGCTTGGAAGCCTGATGGTGTGTGAAGTTAGTGAGCCAAATGGAGTTGTTCTCCCACAAGAACCACTCGGCTGATCCTTCTTCAATATGCCCTTCACCAACATGCAGTGTTTCCTTGATTGAATTAGCTCTCACACCAATATTTGCGTCTAGAGCCTTTGCATTGAGGGCTATCTGAAAATGGCTGTGGCGCTGAAGTTGCCTGTGAATGTGGAGTTGGTGGCATGTGAAACCCGCATGTGGAGCATTCGTTTGTGTGGGATGCTGACCAAAATTCATTTCAGTCCAAGGCAAAGAAAGGGCACTAAGCATAGAGTGTGAAAACTGAGTTTCCTTGAGAGCTGCTTGGAAGCCTGATGGTGTGTGAAGTTAGTGAACCAAATGGAGTTGTTCTCCCACAAGAACCACTCGGCTGATCCTTCTTCAATATGCCCTTCACCAACATGCAGTGTTTCCTTGATTGAATTAGCTCTCACACCAATATTTGCGTCTAGAGCCTTTGCATTGAGGGCTATCTGAAAACGGCTGTGGCGCTGAAGTTGCCTGTGAATGTGGAGTTGGTGGCATGTGAAACCCGCATGTGGAGCATTCGTTTATGTGGGTTGCTCTACCAGGTTCATTTCAGTCTAAGGAACTCAAAGGGCACTAAGCATAGAGTGTGAAAACTGAGTTTCCTTGGGAGCTGCTTGGAAGCCTGATGGTATGTGACGTTAGTGAGCCAAATGGAGTTGTTCTCCCACAAGAACCACTCGGCTGATCCTTCTTCAATATGCCCTTCACCAACATGCAGTGTTTCCTTGATTGAATTAGCTCTCACACCAATATTTGTGTCTAGAGCCTTTGCATTGAGGGCTATCTGAAAACGGCTGTGGCGCTGAAGTTGCCTGTGAATGTGGAGTTGGTGGCATGTGAAACCCGCATGTGGAGCATTCGTTTGTGTGGGATGCTCTACCAGGTTCATTTCAGTCCTAGCCAAAGAAAGGGCACTAAGCATAGAGTGTGAAAACTGAGTTTCCTTGAGAGCTGCTTGGAAGCCTGATGGTGTGTGAAGTTAGTGAGCCAAATGGAGTTGTTCTCCCACAAGAACCACTCGGCTGATCCTTCTTCAATATGCCCTTCACCAACATGCAGTGTTTCCTTGATTGAATTAGCTCTCACACCAATATTTGCGTCTAGAGCCTTTGCATTGAGGGCTATCTGAAAACGGCTGTGGCGCTGAAGTTGCCTGTGAATGTGGAGTTGCTGGCATGTGAAACCCGCATGTGGAGCATTCGTTTATGTGGAATGCTGACCAATCTTCATTTCGGTCCTAGGCACACAAAGTGCAGTAAGCATAGAGTGTGAAAACTGAGTTTCCTTGAGAGCTGCTTGGAAGCCTGATGGTGTGTGAAGTTAGTGAGCCAAATGGAGTTGTTCTCCCACAAGAACCACTCGGCTGATCCTTCTTCAATATGCCCTTCACCAACATGCAGTGTTTCCTTGATTGAATTAGCTCTCACACCAATATTTGCGTCTAGAGCCTTTGCATTGAGGGCTATCTGAAAACGGCTGTGGCGCTGAAGTTGCCTGTGAATGTGGAGTTGGTGGCATGTGAAACCCGCATGTGGAGCATTCGTTTGTGTGGGATGCTCTACCAGGTTCATTCCTAGATAATGCACTCAAAGGGCACTAAGCATAGAGTGTGAAAACTGAGTTTCCTTGAGAGCTGCTTGGAAGCCTGATGGTGTGTGAAGTTAGTGAGCCAAATGGAGTTGTTCTCCCACAAGAACCACTCGGCTGATCCTTCTTCAATATGCCCTTCACCAACATGCAGTGTTTCCTTGATTGAATTAGCTCTCACACCAATATTTGCGTCTAGAGCCTTTGCATTGAGGGCTATCTGAAAACGGCTGTGACGCTGAAGTTGCCTGTGAATGTGGAGTTGCTGGCATGTGAAACACGCATGTGGAGCATTCGTTTGTGTGGGATGCTCTACCAGGTTCATTTCAGTCGTAGCCAAAGAAAGGGCACTAAGCATAGAGTGTGAAAACTGAGTTTCCTTGAGAGCTGCTTGGAAGCCTGATGGTGTGTGAAGTTAGTGAGCCAAATGGAGTTGTTCTCCCACAAGAACCACTCGGCTGATCCTTCTTCAATATGCCCTTCACCAACATGCAGTGTTTCCTTGATTGAATTAGCTCTCACACCAATATTTGCGTCTAGAGCCTTTGCATTGAGGGCTATCTGAAAACGGCTGTGGCGCTGAAGTTGCCTGTGAATGTGGAGTTGGTGGCATGTGAAACCCACATGTGGAGCATTCGTTTGTGTGGGATGCTGACCAAGCTTCATTTCAGTCCTAGGCACACAAAGGGCACTAAGCATAGAGTGTGAAAACTGAGTTTCCTTGAGAGCTGCTTGGAAGCCTGATGGTGTGTGAAGTTAGTGAGCCAAATGGAGTTGTTCTCCCACAAGAACCACTCGGCTGATCCTTCTTCAATATGCCCTTCACCAACATGCAGTGTTTCCTTGATTGAATTAGCTCTCACACCAATATTTGCGTCTAGAGCCTTTGCATTGAGGGCTATCTGAAAACGGCTGTGGCGCTGAAGTTGCCTGTGAATGTGGAGTTGCTGGCATGTGAAACCCGCATGTGAAGCATTCGTTTGTGTGGGATGCTCTACCAGGTTCATTTCAGTCCTAGCCATACAAAGGGCACTAAGCATAGAGTGTGCAAAACTGAGTTTCCTTGAGAGCTGCTTGGAAGCCTGATGGTGTGTGAAGTTAGTGAGCCAAATGGAGTTGTTCTCCCACAAGAACCACTCGGCTGATCCTTCTTCAATATGCCCTTCACCAACATGCAGTGTTTCCTTGATTGAATTAGCTCTCACACCAATATTTGCGTCTAGAGCCTTTGCATTGAGGGCTATCTGAAAACGGCTGTGGCGCTGAAGTTGCCTGTGAATGTGGAGTTGGTGGCATGTGAAACCCGCATGTGGAGCATTCGTTTGTGTGGGATGCTCTACCAGGTTCATTTCAGTCCTAGCCAAAGAAAGGGCACTAAGCATAGCGTGTGAAAACTGAGTTTCCTTGAGAGCTGCTTGGAAGCCTGATGGTGTGTGAAGTTAGTGAGCCAAATGGAGTTGTTCTCCCACAAGAACCACTCGGCTGATCCTTCTTCAATATGCCCTTCACCAACATGCAGTGTTTCCTTGATTGAATTAGCTCTCACACCAATATTTGCGTCTAGAGCCTTTGCATTGAGGGCTATCTGAAAACGGCTGTGGCGCTGAAGTTGCCTGTGAATGTGGAGTTGCTGGCATGTGAAACCCGCATGTGGAGCATTCGTTTGTGTGGGTTGCTCTACCAGGTTCATTTCAGTCGTAGCCAAAGAAAGGGCACTAAGCATAGAGTGTGAAAACTGAGTTTCCTTGAGAGCTGCTTGGAAGCCTGATGGTGTGTGAAGTTAGTGAGCCAAATGGAGTTGTTCTCCCACAAGAACCACTCGGCTGATCCTTCTTCAATATGCCCTTCACCAACATGCAGTGTTTCCTTGATTGAATTAGCTCTCACACCAATATTTGCGTCTAGAGCCTTTGCATTGAGGGCTATCTGAAAACGGCTGTGGCGCTGAAGTTGCCTGTGAATGTGGAGTTGGTGGCATGTGAAACCCGCATGTGGAGCATTCGTTTGTGTGGGATGCTGACCAAGCTTCACTTCAGTCCTAGGCACACAAAGAGCACTAAGCATACAGTGTGAAAACTGAGTTTCCTTGAGAGCTGCTTGGAAGCCTGATGGTGTGTGAAGTTAGTGAGCCAAATGGAGTTGTTCTCCCACAAGAACCACTCGGCTGATCCTTCTTCAATATGCCCTTCACCAACATGCAGTGTTTCCTTGATTGAATTAGCTCTCACACCAATATTTGCGTCTAGAGCCTTTGCATTGAGGGCTATCTGAAAACGGCTGTGGCGCTGAAGTTGCCTGTGAATGTGGAGTTGGTGGCATGTGAAACCCGCATGTGGAGCATTCGTTTGTGTGGGATGCTGACCAAGCTTCATTTCAGTCCTAGGCACACAAAGGGCACTAAGCATAGAGTGTGAAAACTGAGTTTCCTTGAGAGCTGCTTGGAAGCCTGATGGTGTGTGAAGTTAGTGAGCCAAATGGAGTTGTTCTCCCACAAGAACCACTCGGCTGATCCTTCTTCAATATGCCCTTCACCAACATGCAGTGTTTCCTTGATTGAATTAGCTCTCACACCAATATTTGCGTCTAGAGCCTTTGCATTGAGGGCTATCTGAAAACGACTGTGGCGCTGAAGTTGCCTGTGAATGTGGAGTTGGTGGCATGTGAAACCCGCATGTGGAGCATTCGTTTGTGTGGGATGCTCTACCAGGTTCATTCCTAGATAATGCACTCAAAGGGCACTAAGCATAGAGTGTGAAAACTGAGTTTCCTTGAGAGCTGCTTGGAAGCCTGATGGTGTGTGAAGTTAGTGAGCCAAATGGAGTTGTTCTCCCACAAGAACCACTCGGCTGATCCTTCTTCAATATGCCCTTCACCAACATGCAGTGTTTCCTTGATTGAATTAGCTCTCACACCAATATTTGCGTCTAGAGCCTTTGCATTGAGGGCTATCTGAAAACGGCTGTGACGCTGAAGTTGCCTGTGAATGTGGAGTTGCTGGCATGTGAAACACGCATGTGGAGCATTCGTTTGTGTGGGATGCTCTACCAGGTTCATTTCAGTCGTAGCCAAAGAAAGGGCACTAAGCATAGAGTGTGAAAACTGAGTTTCCTTGAGAGCTGCTTGGAAGCCTGATGGTGTGTGAAGTTAGTGAGCCAAATGGAGTTGTTCTCCCACAAGAACCACTCGGCTGATCCTTCTTCAATATGCCCTTCACCAACATGCAGTGTTTCCTTGATTGAATTAGCTCTCACACCAATATTTGCGTCTAGAGCCTTTGCATTGAGGGCTATCTGAAAACGGCTGTGGCGCTGAAGTTGCCTGTGAATGTGGAGTTGGTGGCATGTGAAACCCACATGTGGAGCATTCGTTTGTGTGGGATGCTGACCAAGCTTCATTTCAGTCCTAGGCACACAAAGGGCACTAAGCATAGAGTGTGAAAACTGAGTTTCCTTGAGAGCTGCTTGGAAGCCTGATGGTGTGTGAAGTTAGTGAGCCAAATGGAGTTGTTCTCCCACAAGAACCACTCGGCTGATCCTTCTTCAATATGCCCTTCACCAACATGCAGTGTTTCCTTGATTGAATTAGCTCTCACACCAATATTTGCGTCTAGAGCCTTTGCATTGAGGGCTATCTGAAAACGGCTGTGGCGCTGAAGTTGCCTGTGAATGTGGAGTTGCTGGCATGTGAAACCCGCATGTGAAGCATTCGTTTGTGTGGGATGCTCTACCAGGTTCATTTCAGTCCTAGCCATACAAAGGGCACTAAGCATAGAGTGTGAAAACTGAGTTTCCTTGAGAGCTGCTTGGAAGCCTGATGGTGTGTGAAGTTAGTGAGCCAAATGGAGTTGTTCTCCCACAAGAACCACTCGGCTGATCCTTCTTCAATATGCCCTTCACCAACATGCAGTGTTTCCTTGATTGAATTAGCTCTCACACCAATATTTGCGTCTAGAGCCTTTGCATTGAGGGCTATCTGAAAACGGCTGTGGCGCTGAAGTTGCCTGTGAATGTGGAGTTGGTGGCATGTGAAACCCGCATGTGGAGCATTCGTTTGTGTGGGATGCTCTACCAGGTTCATTTCAGTCCTAGCCAAAGAAAGGGCACTAAGCATAGCGTGTGAAAACTGAGTTTCCTTGAGAGCTGCTTGGAAGCCTGATGGTGTGTGAAGTTAGTGAGCCAAATGGAGTTGTTCTCCCACAAGAACCACTCGGCTGATCCTTCTTCAATATGCCCTTCACCAACATGCAGTGTTTCCTTGATTGAATTAGCTCTCACACCAATATTTGCGTCTAGAGCCTTTGCATTGAGGGCTATCTGAAAACGGCTGTGGCGCTGAAGTTGCCTGTGAATGTGGAGTTGCTGGCATGTGAAACCCGCATGTGGAGCATTCGTTTGTGTGGGTTGCTCTACCAGGTTCATTTCAGTCGTAGCCAAAGAAAGGGCACTAAGCATAGAGTGTGAAAACTGAGTTTCCTTGAGAGCTGCTTGGAAGCCTGATGGTGTGTGAAGTTAGTGAGCCAAATGGAGTTGTTCTCCCACAAGAACCACTCGGCTGATCCTTCTTCAATATGCCCTTCACCAACATGCAGTGTTTCCTTGATTGAATTAGCTCTCACACCAATATTTGCGTCTAGAGCCTTTGCATTGAGGGCTATCTGAAAACGGCTGTGGCGCTGAAGTTGCCTGTGAATGTGGAGTTGGTGGCATGTGAAACCCGCATGTGGAGCATTCGTTTGTGTGGGATGCTGACCAAGCTTCACTTCAGTCCTAGGCACACAAAGAGCACTAAGCATACAGTGTGAAAACTGAGTTTCCTTGAGAGCTGCTTGGAAGCCTGATGGTGTGTGAAGTTAGTGAGCCAAATGGAGTTGTTCTCCCACAAGAACCACTCGGCTGATCCTTCTTCAATATGCCCTTCACCAACATGCAGTGTTTCCTTGATTGAATTAGCTCTCACACCAATATTTGCGTCTAGAGCCTTTGCATTGAGGGCTATCTGAAAACGGCTGTGGCGCTGAAGTTGCCTGTGAATGTGGAGTTGGTGGCATGTGAAACCCGCATGTGGAGCATTCGTTTGTGTGGGATGCTGACCAAGCTTCATTTCAGTCCTAGGCACACAAAGGGCACTAAGCATAGAGTGTGAAAACTGAGTTTCCTTGAGAGCTGCTTGGAAGCCTGATGGTGTGTGAAGTTAGTGAGCCAAATGGAGTTGTTCTCCCACAAGAACCACTCGGCTGATCCTTCTTCAATATGCCCTTCACCAACATGCAGTGTTTCCTTGATTGAATTAGCTCTCACACCAATATTTGCGTCTAGAGCCTTTGCATTGAGGGCTATCTGAAAACGACTGTGGCGCTGAAGTTGCCTGTGAATGTGGAGTTGGTGGCATGTGAAACCCGCATGTGGAGCATTCGTTTGTGTGGGATGCTCTACCAGGTTCATTCCTAGATAATGCAATCAAAGAGCACTAAGCATAGAGTGTGAAAACTGAGTTTCCTTGAGAGCTGCTTGGAAGCCTGATGGTGTGTGAAGTTAGTGAGCCAAATGGAGTTGTTCTCCCACAAGAACCACTCGGCTGATCCTTCTTCAATATGCCCTTCACCAACATGCAGTGTTTCCTTGATTGAATTAGCTCTCACACCAATATTTGCGTCTAGAGCCTTTGCATTGAGGGCTATCTGAAAACGGCTGTGGCGCTGAAGTTGCCTGTGAATGTGGAGTTGGTGGCATGTGAAACCCGCATGTGGAGCATTCGTTTGTGTGGGATGCTCTACCAGGTTCATTCCTAGAGAATGCACTCAAAGGGCACTAAGCATAGAGTGTGAAAACTGAGTTTCCTTGAGAGCTGCTTGGAAGCCTGATGGTGTGTGAAGTTAGTGAGCCAAATGGAGTTGTTCTCCCACAAGAACCACTCGGCTGATCCTTCTTCAATATGCCCTTCACCAACATGCAGTGTTTCCTTGATTGAATTAGCTCTCACACCAATATTTGCGTCTAGAGCCTTTGCATTGAGGGCTATCTGAAAACGGCTGTGGCGCTGAAGTTGCCTGTGAATGTGGAGTTGGTGGCATGTGAAACCCGCATGTGGAGCATTCGTTTGTGTGGGTTGCTCTACCAGGTTCATTTCAGTCCTAGCCATACAAAGGGCACTAAGCATAGAGTGTGAAAACTGAGTTTCCTTGAGAGCTGCTTGGAAGCCTGATGGTGTGTGAAGTTAGTGAGCCAAATGGAGTTGTTCTCCCACAAGAACCACTCGGCTGATCCTTCTTCAATATGCCCTTCACCAACATGCAGTGTTTCCTTGATTGAATTAGCTCTCACACCAATATTTGCGTCTAGAGCCTTTGCATTGAGGGCTATCTGAAAACGGCTGTGGCGCTGAAGTTGCCTGTGAATGTGGAGTTGGTGGCATGTGAAACCCGCATGTGGAGCATTCGTTTGTGTGGGTTGCTCTACCAGGTTCATTTCAGTCCTATCCATACAAAGGGCACTAAGCATAGAGTGTGAAAACTGAGTTTCCTTGAGAGCTGCTTGGAAGCCTGATTGCGTGTGAAGTTAGTGAACCAAATGGAGTTGTTCTCCCACAAGAACCACTCGGCTGATCCTTCTTCAATATGCCCTTCACCAACATGCAGTGTTTCCTTGATTGAATTAGCTCTCACACCAATATTTGCGTCTAGAGCCTTTGCATTGAGGGCTATCTGAAAACGGCTGTGGCGCTGAAGTTGCCTGTGAATGTGGAGTTGGTGGCATGTGAAACCCGCATGTGGAGCATTCGTTTATGTGTGGGATGCTCTCCAAGCTTCATTTCAGTCCTAGGCACTCAAAGGGCACTAAGCATAGAGTGTGAAAACTGAGTTTCCTTGAGAGCTGCTTGGAAGCCTGATGGTGTGTGAAGTTAGTGAGCCAAATGGAGTTGTTCTCCCACAAGAACCACTCGGCTGATCCTTCTTCAATATGCCCTTCACCAACATGCAGTGTTTCCTTGATTGAATTAGCTCTCACACCAATATTTGCGTCTAGAGCCTTTGCATTGAGGGCTATCTGAAAACGGCTGTGGCGCTGAAGTTGCCTGTGAATGTGGAGTTGGTGGCATGTGAAACCCGCATGTGGAGCATTCGTTTGTGTGGGATGCTCTACCAGGTTCATTTCAGTCCTAGCCATACAAAGGGCACTAAGCATAGAGTGTGAAAACTGAGTTTCCTTGAGAGCTGCTTGGAAGCCTGATGGTGTGTGAAGTTAGTGAGCCAAATGGAGTTGTTCTCCCACAAGAACCACTCGGCTGATCCTTCTTCAATATGCCCTTCACCAACATGCAGTGTTTCCTTGATTGAATTAGCTCTCACACCAATATTTGCGTCTAGAGCCTTTGCATTGAGGGCTATCTGAAAACGGCTGTGGCGCTGAAGTTGCCTGTGAATGTGGAGTTGGTGGCATGTGAAACCCGCATGTGGAGCATTCGTTTGTGTGGGTTGTTCTACCAGGTTCATTTCAGTCCTATCCATACAAAGGGCACTAAGCATAGAGTGTGAAAACTGAGTTTCCTTGAGAGCTGCTTGGAAGCCTGATGGTGTGTGAAGTTAGTGAGCCAAATGGAGTTGTTCTCCCACAAGAACCACTCGGCTGATCCTTCTTCAATATGCCCTTCACCAACATGCAGTGTTTCCTTGATTGAATTAGCTCTCACACCAATATTTGCGTCTAGAGCCTTTGCATTGAGGGCTATCTGAAAACGGCTGTGGCGCTGAAGTTGCCTGTGAATGTGGAGTTGGTGGCATGTGAAACCCGCATGTGGAGCATTCGTTTGTGTGGGTTGCTCTACCAGGTTCATTGCAGTCCTATCCATACAAAGGGCACTAAGCATAGAGTGTGAAAACTGAGTTTCCTTGAGAGCTGCTTGGAAGCCTGATTGCGTGTGAAGTTAGTGAACCAAATGGAGTTGTTCTCCCACAAGAACCACTCGGCTGATCCTTCTTCAATATGCCCTTCACCAACATGCAGTGTTTCCTTGATTGAATTAGCTCTCACACCAATATTTGCGTCTAGAGCCTTTGCATTGAGGGCTATCTGAAAACGGCTGTGGCGCTGAAGTTGCCTGTGAATGTGGAGTTGGTGGCATGTGAAACCCGCATGTGGAGCATTCGTTTGTGTGGGTTGCTCTACCAGGTTCATTTCAGTCCTATCCATACAAAGGGCACTAAGCATAGAGTGTGAAAACTGAGTTTCCTTGAGAGCTGCTTGGAAGCCTGATGGTGTGTGAAGTTAGTGAGCCAAATGGAGTTGTTCTCCCACAAGAACCACTCGGCTGATCCTTCTTCAATATGCCCTTCACCAACATGCAGTGTTTCCTTGATTGAATTAGCTCTCACACCAATATTTGCGTCTAGAGCCTTTGCATTGAGGGCTATCTGAAAACGGCTGTGGCGCTGAAGTTGCCTGTGAATGTGGAGTTGGTGGCATGTGAAACCCGCATGTGGAGCATTCGTTTGTGTGGGATGCTCTACCAGGTTCATTCCTAGATAATGCACTCAAAGAGCACTAAGCATAGAGTGTGAAAACTGAGTTTCCTTGAGAGCTGCTTGGAAGCCTGATGGTGTGTGAAGTTAGTGAGCCAAATGGAGTTGTTCTCCCACAAGAACCACTCGGCTGATCCTTCTTCAATATGCCCTTCACCAACATGCAGTGTTTCCTTGATTGAATTAGCTCTCACACCAATATTTGCGTCTAGAGCCTTTGCATTGAGGGCTATCTGAAAACGGCTGTGGCGCTGAAGTTGCCTGTGAATGTGGAGTTGGTGGCATGTGAAACCCGCATGTGGAGCATTCGTTTGTGTGGGATGCTCTACCAGGTTCATTCCTAGACAATGCACTCAAAGGGCACTAAGCATAGAGTGTGAAAACTGAGTTTCCTTGAGAGCTGCTTGGAAGCCTGATGGTGTGTGAAGTTAGTGAGCCAAATGGAGTTGTTCTCCCACAAGAACCACTCGGCTGATCCTTCTTCAATATGCCCTTCACCAACATGCAGTGTTTCCTTGATTGAATTAGCTCTCACACCAATATTTGCGTCTAGAGCCTTTGCATTGAGGGCTATCTGAAAACGGCTGTGGCGCTGAAGTTGCCTGTGAATGTGGAGTTGGTGGCATGTGAAACCCGCATGTGGAGCATTCGTTTGTGTGGGTTGCTCTACCAGGTTCATTTCAGTCCTAGCCATACAAAGGGCACTAAGCATAGAGTGTGAAAACTGAGTTTCCTTGAGAGCTGCTTGGAAGCCTGATGGTGTGTGAAGTTAGTGAGCCAAATGGAGTTGTTCTCCCACAAGAACCACTCGGCTGATCCTTCTTCAATATGCCCTTCACCAACATGCAGTGTTTCCTTGATTGAATTAGCTCTCACACCAATATTTGCGTCTAGAGCCTTTGCATTGAGGGCTATCTGAAAACGGCTGTGGCGCTGAAGTTGCCTGTGAATGTGGAGTTGGTGGCATGTGAAACCCGCATGTGGAGCATTCGTTTGTGTGGGTTGCTCTACCAGGTTCATTTCAGTCCTAGCCATACAAAGGGCACTAAGCATAGAGTGTGAAAACTGAGTTTCCTTGAGAGCTGCTTGGAAGCCTGATTGCGTGTGAAGTTAGTGAACCAAATGGAGTTGTTCTCCCACAAGAACCACTCGGCTGATCCTTCTTCAATATGCCCTTCACCAACATGCAGTGTTTCCTTGATTGAATTAGCTCTCACACCAATATTTGCGTCTAGAGCCTTTGCATTGAGGGCTATCTGAAAACGGCTGTGGTGCTGAAGTTGCCTGTGAATGTGGAGTTGGTGGCATGTGAAACCCGCATGTGGAGCATTCGTTTATGTGTGGGATGCTCTCCAAGCTTCATTTCAGTCCTAGGCACTCAAAGGGCACTAAGCATAGAGTGTGAAAACTGAGTTTCCTTGAGAGCTGCTTGGAAGCCTGATGGTGTGTGAAGTTAGTGAGCCAAATGGAGTTGTTCTCCCACAAGAACCACTCGGCTGATCCTTCTTCAATATGCCCTTCACCAACATGCAGTGTTTCCTTGATTGAATTAGCTCTCACACCAATATTTGCGTCTAGAGCCTTTGCATTGAGGGCTATCTGAAAACGGCTGTGGCGCTGAAGTTGCCTGTGAATGTGGAGTTGGTGGCATGTGAAACCCGCATGTGGAGCATTCGTTTGTGTGGGATGCTCTACCAGGTTCATTTCAGTCCTAGCCATACAAAGGGCACTAAGCATAGAGTGTGAAAACTGAGTTTCCTTGAGAGCTGCTTGGAAGCCTGATGGTGTGTGAAGTTAGTGAGCCAAATGGAGTTGTTCTCCCACAAGAACCACTCGGCTGATCCTTCTTCAATATGCCCTTCACCAACATGCAGTGTTTCCTTGATTGAATTAGCTCTCACACCAATATTTGCGTCTAGAGCCTTTGCATTGAGGGCTATCTGAAAACGGCTGTGGCGCTGAAGTTGCCTGTGAATGTGGAGTTGGTGGCATGTGAAACCCGCATGTGGAGCATTCGTTTGTGTGGGTTGTTCTACCAGGTTCATTTCAGTCCTATCCATACAAAGGGCACTAAGCATAGAGTGTGAAAACTGAGTTTCCTTGAGAGCTGCTTGGAAGCCTGATGGTGTGTGAAGTTAGTGAGCCAAATGGAGTTGTTCTCCCACAAGAACCACTCGGCTGATCCTTCTTCAATATGCCCTTCACCAACATGCAGTGTTTCCTTGATTGAATTAGCTCTCACACCAATATTTGCGTCTAGAGCCTTTGCATTGAGGGCTATCTGAAAACGGCTGTGGCGCTGAAGTTGCCTGTGAATGTGGAGTTGGTGGCATGTGAAACCCGCATGTGGAGCATTCGTTTGTGTGGGTTGCTCTACCAGGTTCATTTCAGTCCTATCCATACAAAGGGCACTAAGCATAGAGTGTGAAAACTGAGTTTCCTTGAGAGCTGCTTGGAAGCCTGATTGCGTGTGAAGTTAGTGAACCAAATGGAGTTGTTCTCCCACAAGAACCACTCGGCTGATCCTTCTTCAATATGCCCTTCACCAACATGCAGTGTTTCCTTGATTGAATTAGCTCTCACACCAATATTTGCGTCTAGAGCCTTTGCATTGAGGGCTATCTGAAAACGGCTGTGGCGCTGAAGTTGCCTGTGAATGTGGAGTTGGTGGCATGTGAAACCCGCATGTGGAGCATTCGTTTGTGTGGGTTGCTCTACCAGGTTCATTTCAGTCCTATCCATACAAAGGGCACTAAGCATAGAGTGTGAAAACTGAGTTTCCTTGAGAGCTGCTTGGAAGCCTGATGGTGTGTGAAGTTAGTGAGCCAAATGGAGTTGTTCTCCCACAAGAACCACTCGGCTGATCCTTCTTCAATATGCCCTTCACCAACATGCAGTGTTTCCTTGATTGAATTAGCTCTCACACCAATATTTGCGTCTAGAGCCTTTGCATTGAGGGCTATCTGAAATTGACTGTGGCGCTGAAGTTGCCTGTGAATGTGGAGTTGGTGGCATGTGAAACCCGCATGTGGAGCATTCGTTTGTGTGGGATGCTCTACCAGGTTCATTCCTAGATAATGCACTCAAAGAGCACTAAGCATAGAGTGTGAAAACTGAGTTTCCTTGAGAGCTGCTTGGAAGCCTGATGGTGTGTGAAGTTAGTGAGCCAAATGGAGTTGTTCTCCCACAAGAACCACTCGGCTGATCCTTCTTCAATATGCCCTTCACCAACATGCAGTGTTTCCTTGATTGAATTAGCTCTCACACCAATATTTGCGTCTAGAGCCTTTGCATTGAGGGCTATCTGAAAACGGCTGTGGCGCTGAAGTTGCCTGTGAATGTGGAGTTGGTGGCATGTGAAACCCGCATGTGGAGCATTCGTTTGTGTGGGTTGCTCTACCAGGTTCATTTCAGTCCTAGCCATACAAAGGGCACTAAGCATAGAGTGTGAAAACTGAGTTTCCTTGAGAGCTGCTTGGAAGCCTGATGGTGTGTGAAGTTAGTGAGCCAAATGGAGTTGTTCTCCCACAAGAACCACTCGGCTGATCCTTCTTCAATATGCCCTTCACCAACATGCAGTGTTTCCTTGATTGAATTAGCTCTCACACCAATATTTGCGTCTAGAGCCTTTGCATTGAGGGCTATCTGAAAACGGCTGTGGCGCTGAAGTTGCCTGTGAATGTGGAGTTGGTGGCATGTGAAACCCGCATGTGGAGCATTCGTTTGTGTGGGTTGCTCTACCAGGTTCATTTCAGTCCTAGCCATACAAAGGGCACTAAGCATAGAGTGTGAAAACTGAGTTTCCTTGAGAGCTGCTTGGAAGCCTGATGGTGTGTGAAGTTAGTGAGCCAAATGGAGTTGTTCTCCCACAAGAACCACTCGGCTGATCCTTCTTCAATATGCCCTTCACCAACATGCAGTGTTTCCTTGATTGAATTAGCTCTCACACCAATATTTGCGTCTAGAGCCTTTGCATTGAGGGCTATCTGAAAACGGCTGTGGCGCTGAAGTTGCCTGTGAATGTGGAGTTGGTGGCATGTGAAACCCGCATGTGGAGCATTCGTTTGTGTGGGTTGTTCTACCAGGTTCATTTCAGTCCTATCCATACAAAGGGCACTAAGCATAGAGTGTGAAAACTGAGTTTCCTTGAGAGCTGCTTGGAAGCCTGATGGTGTGTGAAGTTAGTGAGCCAAATGGAGTTGTTCTCCCACAAGAACCACTCGGCTGATCCTTCTTCAATATGCCCTTCACCAACATGCAGTGTTTCCTTGATTGAATTAGCTCTCACACCAATATTTGCGTCTAGAGCCTTTGCATTGAGGGCTATCTGAAAACGGCTGTGGCGCTGAAGTTGCCTGTGAATGTGGAGTTGGTGGCATGTGAAACCCGCATGTGGAGCATTCGTTTGTGTGGGTTGCTCTACCAGGTTCATTTCAGTCCTATCCATACAAAGGGCACTAAGCATAGAGTGTGAAAACTGAGTTTCCTTGAGAGCTGCTTGGAAGCCTGATTGCGTGTGAAGTTAGTGAACCAAATGGAGTTGTTCTCCCACAAGAACCACTCGGCTGATCCTTCTTCAATATGCCCTTCACCAACATGCAGTGTTTCCTTGATTGAATTAGCTCTCACACCAATATTTGCGTCTAGAGCCTTTGCATTGAGGGCTATCTGAAAACGGCTGTGGCGCTGAAGTTGCCTGTGAATGTGGAGTTGGTGGCATGTGAAACCCGCATGTGGAGCATTCGTTTGTGTGGGTTGCTCTACCAGGTTCATTTCAGTCCTATCCATACAAAGGGCACTAAGCATAGAGTGTGAAAACTGAGTTTCCTTGAGAGCTGCTTGGAAGCCTGATGGTGTGTGAAGTTAGTGAGCCAAATGGAGTTGTTCTCCCACAAGAACCACTCGGCTGATCCTTCTTCAATATGCCCTTCAGCAACATGCAGTGTTTCCTTGATTGAATTAGCTCTCACACCAATATTTGCGTCTAGAGCCTTTGCATTGAGGGCTATCTGAAATTGACTGTGGGGCTGAAGTTGCCTGTGAATGTGGAGTTGGTGGCATGTGAAACCCGCATGTGGAGCATTCGTTTGTGTGGGATGCTCTACCAGGTTCATTCCTAGATAATGCACTCAAAGAGCACTAAGCATAGAGTGTGAAAACTGAGTTTCCTTGAGAGCTGCTTGGAAGCCTGATGGTGTGTGAAGTTAGTGAGCCAAATGGAGTTGTTCTCCCACAAGAACCACTCGGCTGATCCTTCTTCAATATGCCCTTCACCAACATGCAGTGTTTCCTTGATTGAATTAGCTCTCACACCAATATTTGCGTCTAGAGCCTTTGCATTGAGGGCTATCTGAAAACGGCTGTGGCGCTGAAGTTGCCTGTGAATGTGGAGTTGGTGGCATGTGAAACCCGCATGTGGAGCATTCGTTTGTGTGGGTTGCTCTACCAGGTTCATTTCAGTCCTAGCCATACAAAGGGCACTAAGCATAGAGTGTGAAAACTGAGTTTCCTTGAGAGCTGCTTGGAAGCCTGATGGTGTGTGAAGTTAGTGAGCCAAATGGAGTTGTTCTCCCACAAGAACCACTCGGCTGATCCTTCTTCAATATGCCCTTCACCAACATGCAGTGTTTCCTTGATTGAATTAGCTCTCACACCAATATTTGCGTCTAGAGCCTTTGCATTGAGGGCTATCTGAAAACGGCTGTGGCGCTGAAGTTGCCTGTGAATGTGGAGTTGGTGGCATGTGAAACCCGCATGTGGAGCATTCGTTTGTGTGGGTTGCTCTACCAGGTTCATTTCAGTCCTAGCCATACAAAGGGCACTAAGCATAGAGTGTGAAAACTGAGTTTCCTTGAGAGCTGCTTGGAAGCCTGATGGTGTGTGAAGTTAGTGAGCCAAATGGAGTTGTTCTCCCACAAGAACCACTCGGCTGATCCTTCTTCAATATGCCCTTCACCAACATGCAGTGTTTCCTTGATTGAATTAGCTCTCACACCAATATTTGCGTCTAGAGCCTTTGCATTGAGGGCTATCTGAAAACGGCTGTGGCGCTGAAGTTGCCTGTGAATGTGGAGTTGGTGGCATGTGAAACCCGCATGTGTAGCATTCGTTTGTGTGGGATGCTGACCATGCTTCATTTCAGTCCTAGCCATACAAAGAGCACTAAGCATAGAGTGTGAAAACTGAGTTTCCTTGAGAGCTGCTTGGAAGCCTGATGGTGTGTGAAGTTAGTGAGCCAAATGGAGTTGTTCTCCCACAAGAACCACTCGGCTGATTCTTCTTCAATATGCCCTTCAACAACATGAAGTGTTTCCTTAATTAAATTAGCTCTCACACCAATATTTGCGTCTAGAGCCTTTGCATTGAGGGCTATCTGAAAACGGCTGTGGCGCTGAAGTTGCCTGTGAATGTGGAGTTGGTGGCATGTGAAACCCGCATGTGGAGCATTCGTTTGTGTGGGATGCTCTACCAGGTTCATTTCAGTCCTAGCCAAAGAAAGGGCACTAAGCATAGAGTGTGAAAACTGAGTTTCCTTGAGAGCTGCTTGGAAGCCTGATGGTGTGTGAAGTTAGTGAGCCAAATGGAGTTGTTCTCCCACAAGAACCACTCGGCTGATCCTTCTTCAATATGCCCTTCACCAACATGCAGTGTTTCCTTGATTGAATTAGCTCTCACACCAATATTTGCGTCTAGAGCCTTTGCATTGAGGGCTATCTGAAAACGGCTGTGGCGCTGAAGTTGCCTGTGAATGTGGAGTTGGTGGCATGTGAAACCCGCATGTGGAGCATTCGTTTATGTGGAATGCTGACCAATCTTCATTTCGGTCCTAGGCACACAAAGTGCAGTAAGCATAGAGTGTGAAAACTGAGTTTCCTTGAGAGCTGCTTGGAAGCCTGATGGTGTGTGAAGTTAGTGAGCCAAATGGAGTTGTTCTCCCACAAGAACCACTCGGCTGATCCTTCTTCAATATGCCCTTCACCAACATGCAGTGTTTCCTTGATTGAATTAGCTCTCACACCAATATTTGCGTCTAGAGCCTTTGCATTGAGGGCTATCTGAAAACGGCTGTGGCGCTGAAGTTGCCTGTGAATGTGGAGTTGGTGGCATGTGAAACCCGCATGTGGAGCATTCGTTTGTGTGGGTTGTTCTACCAGGTTCATTTCAGTCCTATCCATACAAAGGGCACTAAGCATAGAGTGTGAAAACTGAGTTTCCTTGAGAGCTGCTTGGAAGCCTGATGGTGTGTGAAGTTAGTGAGCCAAATGGAGTTGTTCTCCCACAAGAACCACTCGGCTGATCCTTCTTCAATATGCCCTTCACCAACATGCAGTGTTTCCTTGATTGAATTAGCTCTCACACCAATATTTGCGTCTAGAGCCTTTGCATTGAGGGCTATCTGAAAACGGCTGTGGCGCTGAAGTTGCCTGTGAATGTGGAGTTGGTGGCATGTGAAACCCGCATGTGGAGCATTCGTTTGTGTGGGTTGCTCTACCAGGTTCATTTCAGTCCTATCCATACAAAGGGCACTAAGCATAGAGTGTGAAAACTGAGTTTCCTTGAGAGCTGCTTGGAAGCCTGATTGCGTGTGAAGTTAGTGAACCAAATGGAGTTGTTCTCCCACAAGAACCACTCGGCTGATCCTTCTTCAATATGCCCTTCACCAACATGCAGTGTTTCCTTGATTGAATTAGCTCTCACACCAATATTTGCGTCTAGAGCCTTTGCATTGAGGGCTATCTGAAAACGGCTGTGGCGCTGAAGTTGCCTGTGAATGTGGAGTTGGTGGCATGTGAAACCCGCATGTGGAGCATTCGTTTGTGTGGGTTGCTCTACCAGGTTCATTTCAGTCCTATCCATACAAAGGGCACTAAGCATAGAGTGTGAAAACTGAGTTTCCTTGAGAGCTGCTTGGAAGCCTGATGGTGTGTGAAGTTAGTGAGCCAAATGGAGTTGTTCTCCCACAAGAACCACTCGGCTGATCCTTCTTCAATATGCCCTTCACCAACATGCAGTGTTTCCTTGATTGAATTAGCTCTCACACCAATATTTGCGTCTAGAGCCTTTGCATTGAGGGCTATCTGAAATTGACTGTGGCGCTGAAGTTGCCTGTGAATGTGGAGTTGGTGGCATGTGAAACCCGCATGTGGAGCATTCGTTTGTGTGGGATGCTCTACCAGGTTCATTCCTAGATAATGCACTCAAAGAGCACTAAGCATAGAGTGTGAAAACTGAGTTTCCTTGAGAGCTGCTTGGAAGCCTGATGGTGTGTGAAGTTAGTGAGCCAAATGGAGTTGTTCTCCCACAAGAACCACTCGGCTGATCCTTCTTCAATATGCCCTTCACCAACATGCAGTGTTTCCTTGATTGAATTAGCTCTCACACCAATATTTGCGTCTAGAGCCTTTGCATTGAGGGCTATCTGAAAACGGCTGTGGCGCTGAAGTTGCCTGTGAATGTGGAGTTGGTGGCATGTGAAACCCGCATGTGGAGCATTCGTTTGTGTGGGTTGCTCTACCAGGTTCATTTCAGTCCTAGCCATACAAAGGGCACTAAGCATAGAGTGTGAAAACTGAGTTTCCTTGAGAGCTGCTTGGAAGCCTGATGGTGTGTGAAGTTAGTGAGCCAAATGGAGTTGTTCTCCCACAAGAACCACTCGGCTGATCCTTCTTCAATATGCCCTTCACCAACATGCAGTGTTTCCTTGATTGAATTAGCTCTCACACCAATATTTGCGTCTAGAGCCTTTGCATTGAGGGCTATCTGAAAACGGCTGTGGCGCTGAAGTTGCCTGTGAATGTGGAGTTGGTGGCATGTGAAACCCGCATGTGGAGCATTCGTTTGTGTGGGTTGCTCTACCAGGTTCATTTCAGTCCTAGCCATACAAAGGGCACTAAGCATAGAGTGTGAAAACTGAGTTTCCTTGAGAGCTGCTTGGAAGCCTGATGGTGTGTGAAGTTAGTGAGCCAAATGGAGTTGTTCTCCCACAAGAACCACTCGGCTGATCCTTCTTCAATATGCCCTTCACCAACATGCAGTGTTTCCTTGATTGAATTAGCTCTCACACCAATATTTGCGTCTAGAGCCTTTGCATTGAGGGCTATCTGAAAACGGCTGTGGCGCTGAAGTTGCCTGTGAATGTGGAGTTGGTGGCATGTGAAACCCGCATGTGGAGCATTCGTTTGTGTGGGTTGTTCTACCAGGTTCATTTCAGTCCTATCCATACAAAGGGCACTAAGCATAGAGTGTGAAAACTGAGTTTCCTTGAGAGCTGCTTGGAAGCCTGATGGTGTGTGAAGTTAGTGAGCCAAATGGAGTTGTTCTCCCACAAGAACCACTCGGCTGATCCTTCTTCAATATGCCCTTCACCAACATGCAGTGTTTCCTTGATTGAATTAGCTCTCACACCAATATTTGCGTCTAGAGCCTTTGCATTGAGGGCTATCTGAAAACGGCTGTGGCGCTGAAGTTGCCTGTGAATGTGGAGTTGGTGGCATGTGAAACCCGCATGTGGAGCATTCGTTTGTGTGGGTTGCTCTACCAGGTTCATTTCAGTCCTATCCATACAAAGGGCACTAAGCATAGAGTGTGAAAACTGAGTTTCCTTGAGAGCTGCTTGGAAGCCTGATTGCGTGTGAAGTTAGTGAACCAAATGGAGTTGTTCTCCCACAAGAACCACTCGGCTGATCCTTCTTCAATATGCCCTTCACCAACATGCAGTGTTTCCTTGATTGAATTAGCTCTCACACCAATATTTGCGTCTAGAGCCTTTGCATTGAGGGCTATCTGAAAACGGCTGTGGCGCTGAAGTTGCCTGTGAATGTGGAGTTGGTGGCATGTGAAACCCGCATGTGGAGCATTCGTTTGTGTGGGTTGCTCTACCAGGTTCATTTCAGTCCTATCCATACAAAGGGCACTAAGCATAGAGTGTGAAAACTGAGTTTCCTTGAGAGCTGCTTGGAAGCCTGATGGTGTGTGAAGTTAGTGAGCCAAATGGAGTTGTTCTCCCACAAGAACCACTCGGCTGATCCTTCTTCAATATGCCCTTCAGCAACATGCAGTGTTTCCTTGATTGAATTAGCTCTCACACCAATATTTGCGTCTAGAGCCTTTGCATTGAGGGCTATCTGAAAACGGCTGTGGCGCTGAAGTTGCCTGTGAATGTGGAGTTGGTGGCATGTGAAACCCGCATGTGGAGCATTCGTTTGTGTGGGATGCTCTACCAGGTTCATTCCTAGATAATGCACTCAAAGAGCACTAAGCATAGAGTGTGAAAACTGAGTTTCCTTGAGAGCTGCTTGGAAGCCTGATGGTGTGTGAAGTTAGTGAGCCAAATGGAGTTGTTCTCCCACAAGAACCACTCGGCTGATCCTTCTTCAATATGCCCTTCACCAACATGCAGTGTTTCCTTGATTGAATTAGCTCTCACACCAATATTTGCGTCTAGAGCCTTTGCATTGAGGGCTATCTGAAAACGGCTGTGGCGCTGAAGTTGCCTGTGAATGTGGAGTTGGTGGCATGTGAAACCCGCATGTGGAGCATTCGTTTGTGTGGGTTGCTCTACCAGGTTCATTTCAGTCCTAGCCATACAAAGGGCACTAAGCATAGAGTGTGAAAACTGAGTTTCCTTGAGAGCTGCTTGGAAGCCTGATGGTGTGTGAAGTTAGTGAGCCAAATGGAGTTGTTCTCCCACAAGAACCACTCGGCTGATCCTTCTTCAATATGCCCTTCACCAACATGCAGTGTTTCCTTGATTGAATTAGCTCTCACACCAATATTTGCGTCTAGAGCCTTTGCATTGAGGGCTATCTGAAAACGGCTGTGGCGCTGAAGTTGCCTGTGAATGTGGAGTTGGTGGCATGTGAAACCCGCATGTGGAGCATTCGTTTGTGTGGGTTGCTCTACCAGGTTCATTTCAGTCCTAGCCATACAAAGGGCACTAAGCATAGAGTGTGAAAACTGAGTTTCCTTGAGAGCTGCTTGGAAGCCTGATGGTGTGTGAAGTTAGTGAGCCAAATGGAGTTGTTCTCCCACAAGAACCACTCGGCTGATCCTTCTTCAATATGCCCTTCACCAACATGCAGTGTTTCCTTGATTGAATTAGCTCTCACACCAATATTTGCGTCTAGAGCCTTTGCATTGAGGGCTATCTGAAAACGGCTGTGGCGCTGAAGTTGCCTGTGAATGTGGAGTTGGTGGCATGTGAAACCCGCATGTGTAGCATTCGTTTGTGTGGGATGCTGACCATGCTTCATTTCAGTCCTAGCCATACAAAGAGCACTAAGCATAGAGTGTGAAAACTGAGTTTCCTTGAGAGCTGCTTGGAAGCCTGATGGTGTGTGAAGTTAGTGAGCCAAATGGAGTTGTTCTCCCACAAGAACCACTCGGCTGATTCTTCTTCAATATGCCCTTCAACAACATGAAGTGTTTCCTTAATTAAATTAGCTCTCACACCAATATTTGCGTCTAGAGCCTTTGCATTGAGGGCTATCTGAAAACGGCTGTGGCGCTGAAGTTGCCTGTGAATGTGGAGTTGGTGGCATGTGAAACCCGCATGTGGAGCATTCGTTTGTGTGGGATGCTCTACCAGGTTCATTTCAGTCCTAGCCAAAGAAAGGGCACTAAGCATAGAGTGTGAAAACTGAGTTTCCTTGAGAGCTGCTTGGAAGCCTGATGGTGTGTGAAGTTAGTGAGCCAAATGGAGTTGTTCTCCCACAAGAACCACTCGGCTGATCCTTCTTCAATATGCCCTTCACCAACATGCAGTGTTTCCTTGATTGAATTAGCTCTCACACCAATATTTGCGTCTAGAGCCTTTGCATTGAGGGCTATCTGAAAACGGCTGTGGCGCTGAAGTTGCCTGTGAATGTGGAGTTGGTGGCATGTGAAACCCGCATGTGGAGCATTCGTTTATGTGGAATGCTGACCAATCTTCATTTCGGTCCTAGGCACACAAAGTGCAGTAAGCATAGAGTGTGAAAACTGAGTTTCCTTGAGAGCTGCTTGGAAGCCTGATGGTGTGTGAAGTTAGTGAGCCAAATGGAGTTGTTCTCCCACAAGAACCACTCGGCTGATCCTTCTTCAATATGCCCTTCACCAACATGCAGTGTTTCCTTGATTGAATTAGCTCTCACACCAATATTTGCGTCTAGAGCCTTTGCATTGAGGGCTATCTGAAAACGGCTGTGGCGCTGAAGTTGCCTGTGAATGTGGAGTTGGTGGCATGTGAAACCCGCATGTGGAGCATTCGTTTGTGTGGGATGCTCTACCAGGTTCATTCCTAGATAATGCACTCAAAGGGCACTAAGCATAGAGTGTGAAAACTGAGTTTCCTTGAGAGCTGCTTGGAAGCCTGATGGTGTGTGAAGTTAGTGAGCCAAATGGAGTTGTTCTCCCACAAGAACCACTCGGCTGATCCTTCTTCAATATGCCCTTCACCAACATGCAGTGTTTCCTTGATTGAATTAGCTCTCACACCAATATTTGCGTCTAGAGCCTTTGCATTGAGGGCTATCTGAAAACGGCTGTGACGCTGAAGTTGTCTGTGAATGTGGAGTTGCTGGCATGTGAAACCCGCATGTGGAGCATTCGTTTGTGTGGGATGCTCTACCAGGTTCATTTCAGTCGTAGCCAAAGAAAGGGCACTAAGCATAGAGTGTGAAAACTGAGTTTCCTTGAGAGCTGCTTGGAAGCCTGATGGTGTGTGAAGTTAGTGAGCCAAATGGAGTTGTTCTCCCACAAGAACCACTCGGCTGATCCTTCTTCAATATGCCCTTCACCAACATGCAGTGTTTCCTTGATTGAATTAGCTCTCACACCAATATTTGCGTCTAGAGCCTTTGCATTGAGGGCTATCTGAAAACGGCTGTGGCGCTGAAGTTGCCTGTGAATGTGGAGTTGCTGGCATGTGAAACCCGCATGTGGAGCATTCGTTTGTGTGGGATGCTGACCAAGCTTCACTTCAGTCCTAGGCACACAAAGAGCACTAAGCATACAGTGTGAAAACTGAGTTTCCTTGAGAGCTGCTTGGAAGCCTGATGGTGTGTGAAGTTAGTGAGCCAAATGGAGTTGTTCTCCCACAAGAACCACTCGGCTGATCCTTCTTCAATATGCCCTTCACCAACATGCAGTGTTTCCTTGATTGAATTAGCTCTCACACCAATATTTGCGTCTAGAGCCTTTGCATTGAGGGCTATCTGAAAACGGCTGTGGCGCTGAAGTTGCCTGTGAATGTGGAGTTGGTGGCATGTGAAACCCGCATGTGGAGCATTCGTTTGTGTGGGATGCTGACCAAGCTTCATTTCAATCCTAGGCACACAAAGGGCACTAAGCATAGAGTGTGAAAACTGAGTTTCCTTGAGAGCTGCTTGGAAGCCTGATGGTGTGTGAAGTTAGTGAGCCAAATGGAGTTGTTCTCCCACAAGAACCACTCGGCTGATCCTTCTTCAATATGTCCTTCACCAACATGCAGTGTTTCCTTGATTGAATTAGCTCTCACACCAATATTTGCGTCTAGAGCCTTTGCATTGAGGGCTATCTGAAAACGGCTGTGGCGCTGAAGTTGCCTGTGAATGTGGAGTTGCTGGCATGTGAAACCCGCATGTGAAGCATTCGTTTGTGTGGGATGCTCTACCAGGTTCATTTCAGTCCTAGCCATACAAAGGGCACTAAGCATAGAGTGTGAAAACTGAGTTTCCTTGAGAGCTGCTTGGAAGCCTGATGGTGTGTGAAGTTAGTGAGCCAAATGGAGTTGTTCTCCCACAAGAACCACTCGGCTGATCCTTCTTCAATATGCCCTTCACCAACATGCAGTGTTTCCTTGATTGAATTAGCTCTCACACCAATATTTGCGTCTAGAGCCTTTGCATTGAGGGCTATCTGAAAACGGCTGTGTCGCTGAAGTTGCCTGTGAATGTGGAGTTGGTGGCATGTGAAACCCGCATGTGGAGCATTCGTTTGTGTGGGATGCTCTACCAGGTTCATTTCAGTCCTAGCCAAAGAAAGGGCACTAAGCATAGCGTGTGAAAACTGAGTTTCCTTGAGAGCTGCTTGGAAGCCTGATGGTGTGTGAAGTTAGTGAGCCAAATGGAGTTGTTCTCCCACAAGAACCACTCGGCTGATCCTTCTTCAATATGCCCTTCACCAACATGCAGTGTTTCCTTGATTGAATTAGCTCTCACACAAATATTTGCGTCTAGAGCCTTTGCATTGAGGGCTATCTGAAAACGGCTGTGGCGCTGAAGTTGCCTGTGAATGTGGAGTTGGTGGCATGTGAAACCCGCATGTGGAGCATTCGTTTGTGTGGGATGCTGACCAAGCTTCATTTCAGTCCTAGGCACACAAAGGGCACTAAGCATAGAGTGTGAAAACTGAGTTTCCTTGAGAGATGCTTGGAAGCCTGATGGTGTGTGAAGTTAGTGAGCCAAATGGAGTTGTTCTCCCACAAGAACCACTCGGCTGATCCTTCTTCAATATGCCCTTCACCAACATGCAGTGTTTCCTTGATTGAATTAGCTCTCACACCAATATTTGCGTCTAGAGCCTTTGCATTGAGGGCTATCTGAAAACGGCTGTGGCGCTGAAGTTGCCTGTGAATGTGGAGTTGGTGGCATGTGAAACCCGCATGTGGAGCATTCGTTTGTGTGGGATGCTGACCAAGCTTCACTTCAGTCCTAGGCACACAAAGAGCACTAAGCATACAGTGTGAAAACTGAGTTTCCTTGAGAGCTGCTTGGAAGCCTGATGGTGTGTGAAGTTAGTGAGCCAAATGGAGTTGTTCTCCCACAAGAACCACTCGGCTGATCCTTCTTCAATATGTCCTTCACCAACATGCAGTGTTTCCTTGATTGAATTAGCTCTCACACCAATATTTGCGTCTAGAGCCTTTGCATTGAGGGCTATCTGAAAACGGCTGTGGCGCTGAAGTTGCCTGTGAATGTGGAGTTGCTGGCATGTGAAACCCGCATGTGGAGCATTCGTTTGTGTGGGATACTGACCAAGCTTCATTTCAGTCCTAGGCACACAAAGGGCACTAAGCATACAGTGTGAAAACTGAGTTTCCTTGAGAGCTGCTTGGAAGCCTGATGGTGTGTGAAGTTAGTGAGCCAAATGGAGTTGTTCTCCCACAAGAACCACTCGGCTGATCCTTCTTCAATATGTCCTTCACCAACATGCAGTGTTTCCTTGATTGAATTAGCTCTCACACCAATATTTGCGTCTAGAGCCTTTGCATTGAGGGCTATCTGAAAACGGCTGTGTCGCTGAAGTTGCCTGTGAATGTGGAGTTGGTGGCATGTGAAACCCGCATGTGGAGCATTCGTTTGTGTGGGATGCTCTACCAGGTTCATTTCAGTCCTAGCCAAAGAAAGGGCACTAAGCATAGCGTGTGAAAACTGAGTTTCCTTGAGAGCTGCTTGGAAGCCTGATGGTGTGTGAAGTTAGTGAGCCAAATGGAGTTGTTCTCCCACAAGAACCACTCGGCTGATCCTTCTTCAATATGCCCTTCACCAACATGCAGTGTTTCCTTGATTGAATTAGCTCTCACACAAATATTTGCGTCTAGAGCCTTTGCATTGAGGGCTATCTGAAAACGGCTGTGGCGCTGAAGTTGCCTGTGAATGTGGAGTTGGTGGCATGTGAAACCCGCATGTGGAGCATTCGTTTGTGTGGGATGCTGACCAAGCTTCATTTCAGTCCTAGGCACACAAAGGGCACTAAGCATAGAGTGTGAAAACTGAGTTTCCTTGAGAGATGCTTGGAAGCCTGATGGTGTGTGAAGTTAGTGAGCCAAATGGAGTTGTTCTCCCACAAGAACCACTCGGCTGATCCTTCTTCAATATGCCCTTCACCAACATGCAGTGTTTCCTTGATTGAATTAGCTCTCACACCAATATTTGCGTCTAGAGCCTTTGCATTGAGGGCTATCTGAAAACGGCTGTGGCGCTGAAGTTGCCTGTGAATGTGGAGTTGGTGGCATGTGAAACCCGCATGTGGAGCATTCGTTTGTGTGGGATGCTGACCAAGCTTCACTTCAGTCCTAGGCACACAAAGAGCACTAAGCATACAGTGTGAAAACTGAGTTTCCTTGAGAGCTGCTTGGAAGCCTGATGGTGTGTGAAGTTAGTGAGCCAAATGGAGTTGTTCTCCCACAAGAACCACTCGGCTGATCCTTCTTCAATATGTCCTTCACCAACATGCAGTGTTTCCTTGATTGAATTAGCTCTCACACCAATATTTGCGTCTAGAGCCTTTGCATTGAGGGCTATCTGAAAACGGCTGTGGCGCTGAAGTTGCCTGTGAATGTGGAGTTGCTGGCATGTGAAACCCGCATGTGGAGCATTCGTTTGTGTGGGATACTGACCAAGCTTCATTTCAGTCCTAGGCACACAAAGGGCACTAAGCATACAGTGTGAAAACTGAGTTTCCTTGAGAGCTGCTTGGAAGCCTGATGGTGTGTGAAGTTAGTGAGCCAAATGGAGTTGTTCTCCCACAAGAACCACTCGGCTGATCCTTCTTCAATATGCCCTTCACCAACATGCAGTGTTTCCTTGATTGAATTAGCTCTCACACCAATATTTGCGTCTAGAGCCTTTGCATTGAGGGCTATCTGAAAACGGCTGTGGCGCTGAAGTTGCCTGTGAATGTGGAGTTGGTGGCATGTGAAACCCGCATGTGGAGCATTCGTTTGTGTGGGATGCTCTACCAGGTTCATTCCTAGATAGGGCACTCAAAGGGCACTAAGCATAGAGTGTGAAAACTGAGTTTCCTTGAGAGCTGCTTGGAAGCCTGATGGTGTGTGAAGTTAGTGAGCCAAATGGAGTTGTTCTCCCACAAGAACCACTCGGCTGATCCTTCTTCAATATGCCCTTCACCAACATGCAGTGTTTCCTTGATTGAATTAGCTCTCACACCAATATTTGCGTCTAGAGCCTTTGCATTGAGGGCTATCTGAAAACGGCTGTGGCGCTGAAGTTGCCTGTGAATGTGGAGTTGGTGGCATGTGAAACCCGCATGTGGAGCATTCGTTTGTGTGGGATGCTCTACCAGGTTCATTTCAGTCCTAGCCATACAAAGGGCACTAAGCATAGAGTGTGAAAACTGAGTTTCCTTGAGAGCTGCATGGAAGCCTGATGGTGTGTGAAGTTAGTGAGCCAAATGGAGTTGTTCTCCCACAAGAACCACTCGGCTGATCCTTCTTCAATATGCCCTTCACCAACATGCAGTGTTTCCTTGATTGAATTAGCTCTCACACCAATATTTGCGTCTAGAGCCTTTGCATTGAGGGCTATCTGAAAATGGTTGTGGCGCTGAAGTTGCCTGAGAATGTGGAGTTGGTGGCATGTGAAACCCGCATGTGGAGCATTCGTTTGTGTGGGATGCTCTACCAGGTTCATTTCAGTCCTAGCCAAAGAAAGGGCACTAAGCATAGAGTGTGAAAACTGAGTTTCCTTGAGAGCTGCTTGGAAGCCTGATGGTGTGTGAAGTTAGTGAGCCAAATGGAGTTGTTCTCCCACAAGAACCACTCGGCTGATCCTTCTTCAATATGCCCTTCACCAACATGCAGTGTTTCCTTGATTGAATTAGCTCTCACACCAATATTTGCGTCTAGAGCCTTTGCATTGAGGGCTATCTGAAAACGGCTGTGGCGCTGAAGTTGCCTGTGAATGTGGAGTTGGTGGCATGTGAAACCCGCATGTGGAGCATTCGTTTGTGTGGGATGCTCTACCAGGTTCATTTCAGTCCTAGCCATACAAAGGGCACTAAGCATAGAGTGTGAAAACTGAGTTTCCTTGAGAGCTGCTTGGAAGCCTGATGGTGTGTGAAGTTAGTGAGCCAAATGGAGTTGTTCTCCCACAAGAACCACTCGGCTGATCCTTCTTCAATATGCCCTTCACCAACATGCAGTGTTTCCTTGATTGAATTAGCTCTCACACCAATATTTGCGTCTAGAGCCTTTGCATTGAGGGCTATCTGAAAACGGCTGTGGCGCTGAAGTTGCCTGTGAATGTGGAGTTGCTGGCATGTGAAACCCGCATGTGGAGCATTCGTTTGTGTGGGATGCTGACCAAGCTTCACTTCAGTCCTAGGCCCACAAAGAGCACTAAGCATACAGTGTGAAAACTGAGTTTCCTTGAGAGCTGCTTGGAAGCCTGATGGTGTGTGAAGTTAGTGAGCCAAATGGAGTTGTTCTCCCACAAGAACCACTCGGCTGATCCTTCTTCAATATGCCCTTCACCAACATGCAGTGTTTCCTTGATTGAATTAGCTCTCACACAAATATTTGCGTCTAGAGCCTTTGCATTGAGGGCTATCTGAAAACGGCTGTGGCGCTGAAGTTGCCTGTGAATGTGGAGTTGGTGGCATGTGAAACCCGCATGTGGAGCATTCGTTTGTGTGGGATGCTGACCAAGCTTTATTTCAGTCCTAGGCACACAAAGGGCACTAAGCATAGAGTGTGAAAACTGAGTTTCCTTGAGAGCTGCTTGGAAGCCTGATGGTGTGTGAAGTTAGTGAGCCAAATGGAGTTGTTCTCCCACAAGAACCACTCGGCTGATCCTTCTTCAATATGCCCTTCACCAACATGCAGTGTTTCCTTGATTGAATTAGCTCTCACACCAATATTTGCGTCTAGAGCCTTTGCATTGAGGGCTATCTGAAAACGGCTGTGGCGCTGAAGTTGCCTGTGAATGTGGAGTTGCTGGCATGTGAAACCCGCATGTGGAGCATTCGTTTGTGTGGGATGCTCTACCAGGTTCATTCCTAGATAATGCACTCAAAGGGCACTAAGCATAGATTGTGAAAACTGAGTTTCCTTGAGAGCTGCTTGGAAGCCTGATGGTGTGTGAAGTTAGTGAGCCAAATGGAGTTGTTCTCCCACAAGAACCACTCGGCTGATCCTTCTTCAATATGCCCTTCACCAACATGCAGTGTTTCCTTGATTGAATTAGCTCTCACACCAATATTTGCGTCTAGAGCCTTTGCATTGAGGGCTATCTGAAAACGGCTGTGGCGCTGAAGTTGCCTGTGAATGTGGAGTTGGTGGCATGTGAAACCCGCATGTGGAGCATTCGTTTGTGTGGGATGCTCTACCAGGTTCATTTCAGTCCTAGCCATACAAAGGGCACTAAGCATAGAGTGTGAAAACTGAGTTTCCTTGAGAGCTGCATGGAAGCCTGATGGTGTGTGAAGTTAGTGAGCCAAATGGAGTTGTTCTCCCACAAGAACCACTCGGCTGATCCTTCTTCAATATGCCCTTCACCAACATGCAGTGTTTCCTTGATTGAATTAGCTCTCACACCAATATTTGCGTCTAGAGCCTTTGCATTGAGGGCTATCTGAAAATGGTTGTGGCGCTGAAGTTGCCTGTGAATGTGGAGTTGCTGGCATGTGAAACCCGCATGTGGAGCATTCGTTTGTGTGGGTTGCTCTACCAGGTTCATTTCAGTCCTAGCCATAGAAAGGGCACTAAGCATAGAGTGTGAAATCTCAGTTTCCTTGAGAGCTGCTTGGAAGCCTGATGGTGTGTGACGTTAGTGAGCCAAATGGAGTTGTTCTCCCACAAGAACCACTCGGCTGATCCTTCTTCAATATGCCCTTCACCAACATGCAGTGTTTCCTTGATTGAATTAGCTCTCACACCAATATTTGCGTCTAGAGCCTTTGCATTGAGGGCTATCTGAAAATGGCTGTGGCGCTGAAGTTGCTTGTGAATGTGGAGTTGGTGGCATGTGAAACCCGCATGTGGAGCATTCGTTTGTGTGGGATGCTAACCAAGCTTCATTTCAGTCCTAGGCACTCAAAGGGCACAAAGCATAGAGTGTGAAAACTGAGTTTCCTTGAGAGCTGCTTGGAAGCCTGATGGTGTGTGACGTTAGTGAGCCAAATGGAGTTGTTCTCCCACAAGAACCACTCGGCTGATCCTTCTTCAATATGCCCTTCACCAAAATGCAATGTTTCCTTGATTGAATTAGCTCTCACACCAATATTTGCGTCTAGAGCCTTTGCATTGAGGGCTATCTGAAAACGGCTGTGGCGCTGAAGTTGCCTGTGAATGTGGAGTTGCTGGCATGTGAAACCCGCATGTGGAGCATTCGTTTGTGTTGGATGCTCACCAAGCTTCATTTCAGTCCTAGGCACACAAATAGCACTAAGCATAGAGTGTGAAAACTGAGTTTCCTTGAGAGCTGCTTGGAAGCCTGATGGTGTGTGAAGTTAGTGAGCCAAATGGAGTTGTTCTCCCACAAGAACCACTCGGCTGATCCTTCTTCAATATGCCCTTCACCAACATGCAGTGTTTCCTTGATTGAATTAGCTCTCACACCAATATTTGCGTCTAGAGCCTTTGCATTGAGGGCTATCTGAAAACGGCTGTGGCGCTGAAGTTGCCTGTGAATGTGGAGTTGCTGGCATGTGAAACCCGCATGTGGAGCATTCGTTTGTGTGGGATGCTCTACCAGGTTCCTTCCTAGATAATGCACTCAAAGGGCCCTAAGCATAGAGTGTGAAAACTGAGTTTCCTTGAGAGCTGCTTGGAAGCCTGATGGTGTGTGAAGTTAGTGAGCCAAATGGAGTTGTTCTCCCACAAGAACCACTCGGCTGATCCTTCTTCAATATGCCCTTCACCAACATGCAGTGTTTCCTTGATTGAATTAGCTCTCACACCAATATTTGCGTCTAGAGCCTTTGCATTGTGGGCTATCTGAAAACGGCTGTGGCGCTGAAGTTGCCTGTGAATGTGGAGTTGGTGGCATGTGAAACCCGCATGTGGAGCATTCGTTTATGTGGGATGCTCTCCAAGCTTCATTTCAGTCCTAGGCACTCAAAGGGCACTAAGCATAGAGTGTGAAAACTGAGTTTCCTTGAGAGCTGCTTGGAAGCCTGATGGTGTGTGAAGTTAGTGAGCCAAATGGAGTTGTCCTCCCACAAGAACCACTCGGCTGATCCTTCTTCAATATGCCCTTCACCAACATGCAATGTTTCCTTGATTGAATTAGCTCTCACACCAATATTTGCGTCTAGAGCCTTTGCATTGAGGGCTATCTGAAAACGGCTGTGTCGCTGAAGTTGCCTGTGAATGTGGAGTTGCTGGCATGTGAAACCCGCATGTGGAGCATTCGTTTGTGTGGGATGCTCTACCAGGTTCATTTCAGTCGTAGCCAAAGAAAGGGCACTAAGCATAGAGTGTGAAAACTGAGTTTCCTTGAGAGCTGCTTGGAAGCCTGATGGTGTGTGAAGTTAGTGAGCCAAATGGAGTTGTTCTCCCACAAGAACCACTCGGCTGATCCTTCTTCAATATGCCCTTCACCAACATGCCGTATTTCCTTGATTGAATTAGCTCTCACACCAATATTTGCGTCTAGAGCCTTTGCATTGAGGGCTATCTGAAAACGGCTGTGGCGCTGAAGTTGCCTGTGAATGTGGAGTTGGTGGCATGTGAAACCCGCATGTGGAGCATTCGTTTGTGTGGAATGCTCTACCAGGTTCATTCCTAGATAATGCACTCTAAGGGCACTAAGCATAGAGTGTGAAAACTGAGTTTCCTTGAGAGCTGCTTGGAAGCCTGATGGTGTATGACGTAAGTGAGCCAAATGGAGTTGTTCTCCCACAAGAACCACTCGGCTGATCCTTCTTCAATATGCCCTTCACCAACATGCAGTGTTTCCTTGATTGAATTAGCTCTCACACCAATATTTGCGTCTAGAGCCTTTGCATTGACGGCTATCTGAAAATGGCTGTGGCGCTGAAGTTGCCTGTGAATGAGGAGTTGGTGGCATGTGAAACCCGCATGTGGAGCATTCGTTTGTGTGGGATGCTCACCAAGCTTCATTTCAGTACTAGGCACTCAAAGGGCACTAAGCATAGAGTGTGAAATCTGAGTTTCCTTGAGAGCTGCTTGGAAGCCTGATGGTGTGTGACGTTAGTGAGCCAAATGGAGTTGTTCTCCCACAAGAACCACTCGGCTGATCCTTCTTCAATATGCCCTTCACCAACATGCAGTGTTTCCTTGATTGAATTAGCTCTCACACCAATATTTGCGTCTACAGCCTTTGCATTGAGGGCTATCTGAAAACGGCTGTGGCGTTGAAGTTGCCTGTGAATGTGGAGTTGGTGGCATGTGAAACCCTCATGTGGAGCATTCGTTTATGTGGGATGCTCACCAAGCTTCATTTCAGTCCTAGGCACTCAAAGGGCACTAAGCATAGAGTGTGAAATCTGAGTTTCCTTGAGAGCTGCTTGGAAGCCTGATGGTGTGTGAAGTTAGTGAGCCAAATGGAGTTGTTCTCCCACAAGAACCACTCGGCTGATCCTTCTTCAATATGCCCTTCACCAACATGCAGTGTTTCCTTGATTGAATTAGCTCTCACACCAATATTTGCGTCTAGAGCCTTTGCATTGAGGGCTATCTGAAAACGGCTGTGGCGCTGAAGTTGCCTGTGAATGTGGAGTTGGTGGCATGTGAAACGCGCATGTGGAGCATTCGTTTATGTGGGATGCTCTACCAGGTTCATTCCTAGATAATGCACTCAAAGGGCACTAAGCATAGAGTGTGAAAACTGAGTTTCCTTGAGAGCTGCTTGGAAGCCTGATGGTGTGTGAAGTTAGTGAGCCAAATGGAGTTGTTCTCCCACAAGAACCACTCGGCTGATCCTTCTTCAATATGCCCTTCACCAACATGCAGTGTTTCCTTGATTGAATTAGCTCTCACACCAATATTTGCGTCTAGAACCTTTGCATTGAGGGCTATCTGAAAACGGCTGTGGCGCTGAAGTTGCCTGTGAATGTGGAGTTGGTGGCATGTGAAACCCGCATGTGGAGCATTCGTTTGTGTGGGATGCTCTACCAGGTTCATTCCTAGATAATGCACTCAAAGGGCACTAAGCATAGAGTGTGAAAACTGAGTTTCCTTGAGAGCTGCTTGGAAGCCTGATGGTGTGTGAAGTTAGTGAGCCAAATGGAGTTGTTCTCCCACAAGAACCACTCGGCTGATCCTTCTTCAATATGCCCTTCACCAACATGCAGTGTTTCCTTGATTGAATTAGCTCTCACACCAATATTTGCGTCTAGAGCCTTTGCATTGAGGGCTATCTGAAAACGGCTGTGGCGCTGAAGTTGCCTGTGAATGTGGAGTTGCTGGCATGTGAAACCCGCATGTGGAGCATTCATTTGTGTGGGATGCTCTACCAGGTTCATTTCAGTCCTAGCCATACAAAGGGCACTAAGCATAGAGTGTGAAAACTGAGTTTCCTTGAGAGCTGCTTGGAAGCCTGATGGTGTGTGAAGTTAGTGAGCCAAATGGAGTTGTTCTCCCACAAGAACCACTCGGCTGATCCTTCTTCAATATGCCCTTCACCAACGTGCATTGTTTCCTTGATTGAATTAGCTCTCACACCAATATTTGCGTCTAGAGCCTTTGCATTGAGGGCTATCTGAAAATGACTGTGGCGCTGAAGTTGCCTGTGAATGTGGAGTTGGTGGCATGTGAAACCCGCATGTGGAGCATTCGTTTGTGTGGGATGCTCTACCAGGTTCATTTCAGTCCTAGCCTTACAAAGGGCACTAAGCATAGAGTGTGAAAACTGAGTTTCCTTGAGCTGCTTGGAAGCCTGATGGTGTGTGAAGTTAGTGAGCCAAATGGAGTTGTTCTCCCACAAGAACCACTCGGCTGATCCTTCTTCAATATGCCCTTCACCAACATGCAGTGTTTCCTTGATTGAATTAGCTCTCACACCAATATTTGCGTCTAGAGCCTTTGCATTGAGGGCTATCTGAAAACGGCTGTGGCGCTGAAGTTGCCTGTGAATGTGCAGTTGGTGGCATGTGAAACCCGCATGTGGAGCATTCATTTATGTGTAATGCTGACCAAACTTCATTTCAGTCCTAGGCACAAAAGTGCAGTAAGCATAGAGTGTGAAAACTGAGTTTCCTTGAGAGCTTGAGAGCTGCTTGGAAGCCTAATGGTGTGTGACGTTAGTGAGCCAAATGAAGTTGTTCTCCCACAAGAACCACTCGGCTGATCCTTCTTCAATATGCCCTTCACCAACATGCAGTGTTTCCTTGATTGAATTAGCTCTCACACCAATATTTGCGTCTAGAGCCTTTGCATTGAGGGCTATCTGAAAACGGCTGTGGCGCTGAAGTTGCCTGTGAATGTGGAGTTGGTGGCATGTGAAACCCTCATGTGGAGCATTCGTTTATGTGGGATGCTCACCAAGCTTCATTTCAGTCCTAGGCACTCAAAGGGCACTAAGCATAGAGTGTGAAATCTGAGTTTCCTTGAGAGCTGCTTGGAAGCCTGATGGTGTGTGACGTTAGTGAGCCAAATGGAGTTGTTCTCCCACAAGAACCACTCGGCTGATCCTTCTTCAATATGCCCTTCACCAACATGCAGTGTTTCCTTGATTGAATTAGCTCTCACACCAATATTTGCGTCTAGAGCCTTTGCATTGAGGGCTATCTGAAAACGGCTGTGGCGCTGAAGTTGCCTGTGAATGTGGAGTTGGTGGCATGTGAAACGCGCATGTGGAGCATTCGTTTATGTGGGATGCTCTACCAGGTTCATTCCTAGATAATGCACTCAAAGGGCACTAAGCATAGAGTGTGAAAACTGAGTTTCCTTGAGAGCTGCTTGGAAGCCTGATGGTGTGTGAAGTTAGTGAGCCAAATGGAGTTGTTCTCCCACAAGAACCACTCGGCTGATCCTTCTTCAATATGCCCTTCACCAACATGCAGTGTTTCCTTGATTGAATTAGCTCTCACACCAATATTTGCGTCTAGAACCTTTGCATTGAGGGCTATCTGAAAACGGCTGTGGCGCTGAAGTTGCCTGTGAATGTGGAGTTGCTGGCATGTGAAACCCGCATGTGGAGCATTCGTTTGTGTGGGATGCTCTACCAGGTTCATTCCTAGATAATGCACTCAAAGGGCACTAAGCATAGAGTGTGAAAACTGAGTTTCCTTGAGAGCTGCTTGGAAGCCTGATGGTGTGTGAAGTTAGTGAGCCAAATGGAGTTGTTCTCCCACAAGAACCACTCGGCTGATCCTTCTTCAATATGCCCTTCACCAACATGCAGTGTTTCCTTGATTGAATTAGCTCTCACACCAATATTTGCGTCTAGAGCCTTTGCATTGAGGGCTATCTGAAAACGGCTGTGGCGCTGAAGTTGCCTGTGAATGTGGAGTTGCTGGCATGTGAAACCCGCATGTGGAGCATTCGTTTGTGTGGGATGCTCTACCAGGTTCATTCAGTCCTAGCCATACAAAGGGCACTAAGCATAGAGTGTGAAAACTGAGTTTCCTTGAGAGCTGCTTGGAAGCCTGATGGTGTGTGAAGTTAGTGAGCCAAATGGAGTTGTTCTCCCACAAGAACCACTCGGCTGATCCTTCTTCAATATGCCCTTCACCAACATGCAGTGTTTCCTTGATTGAATTAGCTCTCACACCAATATTTGCGTCTAGAGCCTTTGCATTGAGGGCTATCTGAAAACGACTGTGGCGCTGAAGTTGCCTGTGAATGTGGAGTTGGTGGCATGTGAAACCCGCATGTGGAGCATTCGTTTGTGTGGGATGCTCTACCAGGTTCATTTCAGTCCTAGCCATACAAAGGGCACTAAGCATTAGAGTGTGAAAACTGAGTTTCCTTGAGAGCTGCTTGGAAGCCTGATGGTGTGTGAAGTTAGTGAGCCAAATGGAGTTGTTCTCCCACAAGAACCACTCGGCTGATCCTTCTTCAATATGCCCTTCACCAACATGCAGTGTTTCCTTGATTGAATTAGCTCTCACACCAATATTTGCGTCTAGAGCCTTTGCATTGAGGGCTATCTGAAAACGGCTGTGGCGCTGAAGTTGCCTGTGAATGTGGAGTTGGTGGCATGTGAAACCCGCATGTGGAGCATTCATTTATGTGTAATGCTGACCAAACTTCATTTCAGTCCTAGGCACAAAAGTGCAGTAAGCATAGAGTGTGAAAACTGAGTTTCCTTGAGAGCTTGAGAGCTGCTTGGAAGCATAATGGTGTGTGACGTTAGTGAGCCAAATGAAGTTGTTCTCCCACAAGAACCACTCGGCTGATCCTTCTTCAATATGCCCTTCACCAACATGCAGTGTTTCCTTGATTGAATTAGCTCTCACACCAATATTTGCGTCTAGAGCCTTTGCATTGAGGGCTATCTGAAAACGGCTGTGGCGCTGAAGTTGCCTGTGAATGTGGAGTTGGTGGCATGTGAAACCCGCATGTGGAGCATTCGTTTGTGTGGGATGCTGACCAGGTTCATTTCAGTCCTAGGCACACAAAGGGCACTAAGCATAGAGTGTGAAAACTGAGTTTCCTTGAGAGCTGCTTGGAAGCCTGATGGTGTGTGAAGTTAGTGAGCCAAATGGAGTTGTTCTCCCACAAGAACCACTCGGCTGATCCTTCTTCAATATGCCCTTCACCAACATGCAGTGTTTCCTTGATTGAATTAGCTCTCACACCAATATTTGCGTCTAGAGCCTTTGCATTGAGGGCTATCTGAAAACGGCTGTGGCGCTGAAGTTGCCTGTGAATGTGGAGTTGGTGGCATGTGAAACCCGCATGTGGAGCATTCGTTTGTGTGGGATGCTCTACCAGGTTCATTTCAGTCCTAGCCATACAAAGGGCACTAAGCATAGAGTGTGAAAACTGAGTTTCCTTGAGAGCTGCTTGGAAGCCTGATGGTGTGTGACGTTAGTGAGCCAAATGGAGTTGTTCTCCCACAAGAACCACTCGGCTGATCCTTCTTCAATATGCCCTTCACCAACATGCAGTGTTTCCTTGATTGAATTAGCTCTCACACCAATATTTGCGTCTAGAGCCTTTGCATTGAGGGCTATCTGAAAACGGCTGTGGCGCTGAAGTTGCCTGTGAATGTGGAGTTGGTGGCATGTGAAACCCGCATGTGGAGCATTCGTTTGTGTGGGATGCTCTACCAGGTTCCTTCCTAGATAATGCTCTCAAAGGGCCCTAAGCATAGAGTGTGAAAACTGAGTTTCCTTGAGAGCTGCTTGGAAGCCTGATGGTGTGTGAAGTTAGTGAGCCAAATGGAGTTGTTCTCCCACAAGAACCACTCGGCTGATCCTTCTTCAATATGCCCTTCACCAACATGCAGTGTTTCCTTGATTGAATTAGCTCTCACACCAATATTTGCGTCTAGAGCCTTTGCATTGAGGGCTATCTGAAAACGGCTGTGGCGCTGAAGTTGCCTGTGAATGTGGAGTTGGTGGCATGTGAAACCCGCATGTGGAGCATTCGTTTATGTGGGATGCTGACCAAGCTTCATTTCAGTCCTAGGCACACAAAGGGCACTAAGCATAGAGTGTGAAAACTGAGTTTCCTTGAGAGCTTGAGAGCTGCTTGGAAGCCTGATGGTGTGTGACGTTAGTGAGCCAAATGAGTTGTTCTCCCACAAGAACCACTCGGCTGATCCTTCTTCAATATGCCCTTCACCAACATGCAGTGTTTCCTTGATTGAATTAGCTCTCACACCAATATTTGCGTCTAGAGCCTTTGCATTGAGGGCTATCTGAAAACGGCTGTGGCGCTGAAGTTGCCTGTGAATGTGGAGTTGCTGGCATGTGAAACCCGCATGTGGAGCATTCGTTTGTGTGGGATGCTCTACCAGGTTCATTCCTAGATAATGCACTCAAAGGGCACTAAGCATAGAGTGTGAAAACTGAGTTTCCTTGAGAGCTGCTTGGAAGCCTGATGGTGTGTGAAGTTAGTGAGCCAAATGGAGTTGTTCTCCCACAAGAACCACTCGGCTGATCCTTCTTCAATATGCCCTTCACCAACATGCAGTGTTTCCTTGATTGAATTAGCTCTCACACCAATATTTGCGTCTAGAGCCTTTGCATTGAGGGCTATCTGAAAACGGCTGTGGCGCTGAAGTTGCCTGTGAATGTGGAGTTGGTGGCATGTGAAACCCGCATGTGGAGCATTCGTTTGTGTGGGATGCTCTACCAGGTTCATTTCAGTCCTAGCCATACAAAGGGCACTAAGCATAGAGTGTGAAAACTGAGTTTCCTTGAGAGCTGCTTGGAGCCTGATGGTGTGTGAAGTTAGTGAGCCAAATGGAGTTGTTCTCCCACAAGAACCACTCGGCTGATCCTTCTTCAATATGCCCTTCACCAACATGCAGTGTTTCCTTGATTGAATTAGCTCTCACACCAATATTTGCGTCTAGAGCCTTTGCATTGAGGGCTATCTGAAAACGGCTGTGGCGCTGAAGTTGCCTGTGAATGTGGAGTTGGTGGCATGTGAAACCCGCATGTGGAGCATTCGTTTGTGTGGGATGCTCTACCAGGTTCATTTCAGTCCTAGCCATACAAAGGGCACTAAGCATAGAGTGTGAAAACTGAGTTTCCTTGAGAGCTGCTTGGAAGCCTGATGGTGTGTGAAGTTAGTGAGCCAAATGGAGTTGTTCTCCCACAAGAACCACTCGGCTGATCCTTCTTCAATATGCCCTTCACCAACATGCAGTGTTTCCTTGATTGAATTAGCTCTCACACCAATATTTGCGTCTAGAGCCTTTGCATTGAGGGCTATCTGAAAACGGCTGTGGCGCTGAAGTTGCCTGTGAATGTGGAGTTGGTGGCATGTGAAACCCGCATGTGGAGCATTCGTTTGTGTGGGATGCTCTACCAAGCTTCATTTCAGTCCTAGGCCAACAAAGGGCACTAAGCATACAGTGTGAAAACTGAGTTTCCTTGAGAGCTGCTTGGAAGCCTGATGGTGTGTGAAGTTAGTGAGCCAAATGGAGTTGTTCTCCCACAAGAACCACTCGGCTGATCCTTCTTCAATATGCCCTTCACCAACATGCAGTGTTTCCTTGATTGAATTAGCTCTCACACCAATATTTGCGTCTAGAGCCTTTGCATTGAGGGCTATCTGAAAACGGCTGTGGCGCTGAAGTTGCCTGTGAATGTGGAGTTGGTGGCATGTGAAACCCGCATGTGGAGCATTCGTTTGTGTGGGATGCTCTACCAGGTTCACTTCAGTCCTAGCACACAAAGGGCACTAAGCATAGAGTGTGAAAACTGAGTTTCCTTGAGAGCTGCTTGGAAGCCTGATGGTGTGTGAAGTTAGTGAGCCAAATGGAGTTGTTCTCCCACAAGAACCACTCGGCTGATCCTTCTTCAATATGCCCTTCACCAACATGCAGTGTTTCCTTGATTGAATTAGCTCTCACACCAATATTTGCGTCTAGAGCCTTTGCATTGAGGGCTATCTGAAAACGGCTTGTGGCGCTGAAGTTGCCTGTGAATGTGGAGTTGGTGGCATGTGAAACCCGCATGTGGAGCATTCGTTTGTGTGGGATGCTGACCAAGCTTCATTTCAGTCCTAGGCACACAAAGGGCACTAAGCATAGAGTGTGAAAACTGAGTTTCCTTGAGAGCTGCTTGGAAGCCTGATGGTGTGTGAAGTTAGTGAGCCAAATGGAGTTGTTCTCCCACAAGAACCACTCGGCTGATCCTTCTTCAATATGCCCTTCACCAACATGCAGTGTTTCCTTGATTGAATTAGCTCTCACACCAATATTTGCGTCTAGAGCCTTTGCATTGAGGGCTATCTGAAAACGGCTGTGGCGCTGAAGTTGCCTGTGAATGTGGAGTTGCTGGCATGTGAAACCCGCATGTGGAGCATTCGTTTGTGTGGGATGCTCTACCAGGTTCATTTCAGTCCTAGCCAACGAAAGGGCACTAAGCATAGAGTGTGAAAACTGAGTTTCCTTGAGAGCTGCTTGGAAGCCTGATGGTGTGTGAAGTTAGTGAGCCAAATGGAGTTGTTCTCCCACAAGAACCACTCGGCTGATCCTTCTTCAATATGCCCTTCACCAACATGCAGTGTTTCCTTGATTGAATTAGCTCTCACACCAATATTTGCGTCTAGAGCCTTTGCATTGAGGGCTATCTGAAAACGGCTGTGGCGCTGAAGTTGCCTGTGAATGTGGAGTTGGTGGCATGTGAAACCCGCATGTGGAGCATTCGTTTGTGTGGGATGCTCTACCAGGTTCATTTCAGTCCTAGCCATACAAAGGGCACTAAGCATAGAGTGTGAAAACTGAGTTTCCTTGAGAGCTGCTTGGAAGCCTGATGGTGTGTGAAGTTAGTGAGCCAAATGGAGTTGTTCTCCCACAAGAACCACTCGGCTGATCCTTCTTCAATATGCCCTTCACCAACATGCAGTGTTTCCTTGATTGAATTAGCTCTCACACCAATATTTGCGTCTAGAGCCTTTGCATTGAGGGCTATCTGAAAACGGCTGTGGCGCTGAAGTTGCCTGTGAATGTGGAGTTGCTGGCATGTGAAACCCGCATGTGGAGCATTCGTTTGTGTGGGATGCTGACCAAGCTTCACTTCAGTCCTAGGCACACAAAGGGCACTAAGCATAGAGTGTGAAAACTGAGTTTCCTTGAGAGCTGCTTGGAAGCCTGATGGTGTGTGAAGTTAGTGAGCCAAATGGAGTTGTTCTCCCACAAGAACCACTCGGCTGATCCTTCTTCAATATGCCCTTCACCAACATGCAGTGTTTCCTTGATTGAATTAGCTCTCACACCAATATTTGCGTCTAGAGCCTTTGCATTGAGGGCTATCTGAAAACGGCTGTGGCGCTGAAGTTGCCTGTGAATGTGGAGTTGGCTGGCATGTGAAACCCGCATGTGGAGCATTCGTTTGTGTGGGATGCTCTACCAGGTTCATTTCAGTCCTAGCCATACAAAGGGCACTAAGCATAGAGTGTGAAAACTGAGTTTCCTTGAGAGCTGCTTGGAAGCCTGATGGTGTGTGAAGTTAGTGAGCCAAATGGAGTTGTTCTCCCACAAGAACCACTCGGCTGATCCTTCTTCAATATGCCCTTCACCAACATGCAGTGTTTCCTTGATTGAATTAGCTCTCACACCAATATTTGCGTCTAGAGCCTTTGCATTGAGGGCTATCTGAAAACGGCTGTGGCGCTGAAGTTGCCTGTGAATGTGGAGTTGCTGGCATGTGAAACCCGCATGTGGAGCATTCGTTTGTGTGGGATGCTTACCAGGCTTCACTTCCTAGCTAGGGCACACAAAGGGCACTAAGCATAGAGTGTGAAAACTGAGTTTCCTTGAGAGCTGCTTGGAAGCCTGATGGTGTGTGAAGTTAGTGAGCCAAATGGAGTTGTTCTCCCACAAGAACCACTCGGCTGATCCTTCTTCAATATGCCCTTCACCAACATGCAGTGTTTCCTTGATTGAATTAGCTCTCACACCAATATTTGCGTCTAGAGCCTTTGCATTGAGGGCTATCTGAAAACGGCTGTGGCGCTGAAGTTGCCTGTGAATGTGGAGTTGCTGGCATGTGAAACCCGCATGTGGAGCATTCGTTTGTGTGGGATGCTCTACCAGGCTTCATTTCAGTCCTAGCACACAAAGGGCACTAAGCATAGAGTGTGAAAACTGAGTTTCCTTGAGAGCTGCTTGGAAGCCTGATGGTGTGTGAAGTTAGTGAGCCAAATGGAGTTGTTCTCCCACAAGAACCACTCGGCTGATCCTTCTTCAATATGCCCTTCACCAACATGCAGTGTTTCCTTGATTGAATTAGCTCTCACACCAATATTTGCGTCTAGAGCCTTTGCATTGAGGGCTATCTGAAAACGGCTGTGGCGCTGAAGTTGCCTGTGAATGTGGAGTTGGTGGCATGTGAAACCCGCATGTGGAGCATTCGTTTGTGTGGGATGCTCTACCAGGTTCATTTCAGTCCTAGCCAAAGAAAGGGCACTAAGCATAGAGTGTGAAAACTGAGTTTCCTTGAGAGCTGCTTGGAAGCCTGATGGTGTGTGAAGTTAGTGAGCCAAATGGAGTTGTTCTCCCACAAGAACCACTCGGCTGATCCTTCTTCAATATGCCCTTCACCAACATGCAGTGTTTCCTTGATTGAATTAGCTCTCACACCAATATTTGCGTCTAGAGCCTTTGCATTGAGGGCTATCTGAAAACGGCTGTGGCGCTGAAGTTGCCTGTGAATGTGGAGTTGCTGGCATGTGAAACCCGCATGTGGAGCATTCGTTTGTGTGGGATGCTCTACCAGGTTCATTTCAGTCCTAGCCATACAAAGGGCACTAAGCATAGAGTGTGAAAACTGAGTTTCCTTGAGAGCTGCTTGGAAGCCTGATGGTGTGTGAAGTTAGTGAGCCAAATGGAGTTGTTCTCCCACAAGAACCACTCGGCTGATCCTTCTTCAATATGCCCTTCACCAACATGCAGTGTTTCCTTGATTGAATTAGCTCTCACACCAATATTTGCGTCTAGAGCCTTTGCATTGAGGGCTATCTGAAAACGGCTGTGGCGCTGAAGTTGCCTGTGAATGTGGAGTTGCTGGCATGTGAAACCCGCATGTGGAGCATTCGTTTGTGTGGGATGCTGACCAAGCTTCACTTCAGTGCTAGGCACACAAAGAGCACTAAGCATAGAGTGTGAAAACTGAGTTTCCTTGAGAGCTGCTTGGAAGCCTGATGGTGTGTGAAGTTAGTGAGCCAAATGGAGTTGTTCTCCCACAAGAACCACTCGGCTGATCCTTCTTCAATATGCCCTTCACCAACATGCAGTGTTTCCTTGATTGAATTAGCTCTCACACCAATATTTGCGTCTAGAGCCTTTGCATTGAGGGCTATCTGAAAACGGCTGTGGCGCTGAAGTTGCCTGTGAATGTAGAGTTGGTGGCATGTGAAACCCGCATGTGGAGCATTCGTTTGTGTGGGATGCTGACCAAGCTTCATTTCAGTCCTAGGCACACAAAGGGCACTAAGCATAGAGTGTGAAAACTGAGTTTCCTTGAGAGCTGCTTGGAAGCCTGATGGTGTGTGAAGTTAGTGAGCCAAATGGAGTTGTTCTCCCACAAGAACCACTCGGCTGATCCTTCTTCAATATGCCCTTCACCAACATGCAGTGTTTCCTTGATTGAATTAGCTCTCACACCAATATTTGCGTCTAGAGCCTTTGCATTGAGGGCTATCTGAAAACGGCTGTGGCGCTGAAGTTGCCTGTGAATGTGGAGTTGGTGGCATGTGAAACCCGCATGTGGAGCATTCGTTTGTGTGGGATGCTCTACCAGGTTCATTCCTAGATCATGCACTCAAAGGGCACTAAGCATAGAGTGTGAAAACTGAGTTTCCTTGAGAGCTGCTTGGAAGCCTGATGGTGTGTGAAGTTAGTGAGCCAAATGGAGTTGTTCTCCCACAAGAACCACTCGGCTGATCCTTCTTCAATATGCCCTTCAGCAACATGCAGTGTTTCCTTGATTGAATTAGCTCTCACACCAATATTTGCGTCTAGAGCCTTTGCATTGAGGGCTATCTGAAAACGGCTGTGGCGCTGAAGTTGCCTGTGAATGTGGAGTTGCTGGCATGTGAAACCCGCATGTGGAGCATTCGTTTGTGTGGGATGCTCTACCAGCTTCACTTCAGTCTAGCCATACAAAGGGCACTAAGCATAGAGTGTGAAAACTGAGTTTCCTTGAGAGCTGCTTGGAAGCCTGATGGTGTGTGAAGTTAGTGAGCCAAATGGAGTTGTTCTCCCACAAGAACCACTCGGCTGATCCTTCTTCAATATGCCCTTCACCAACATGCAGTGTTTCCTTGATTGAATTAGCTCTCACACCAATATTTGCGTCTAGAGCCTTTGCATTGAGGGCTATCTGAAAACGGCTGTGGCGCTGAAGTTGCCTGTGAATGTGGAGTTGCTGGCATGTGAAACCCGCATGTGGAGCATTCGTTTGTGTGGGATGCTGACCAAGCTTCATTTCAGTCCTAGGCACACAAAGGGCACTAAGCATAGAGTGTGAAAACTGAGTTTCCTTGAGAGCTGCTTGGAAGCCTGATGGTGTGTGAAGTTAGTGAGCCAAATGGAGTTGTTCTCCCACAAGAACCACTCGGCTGATCCTTCTTCAATATGCCCTTCACCAACATGCAGTGTTTCCTTGATTGAATTAGCTCTCACACCAATATTTGCGTCTAGAGCCTTTGCATTGAGGGCTATCTGAAAACGGCTGTGGCGCTGAAGTTGCCTGTGAATGTGGAGTTGGTGGCATGTGAAACCCGCATGTGGAGCATTCGTTTGTGTGGGATGCTCTACCAGGTTCATTTCAGTCCTAGCCACACAAAGGGCACTAAGCATAGAGTGTGAAAACTGAGTTTCCTTGAGAGCTGCTTGGAAGCCTGATGGTGTGTGAAGTTAGTGAGCCAAATGGAGTTGTTCTCCCACAAGAACCACTCGGCTGATCCTTCTTCAATATGCCCTTCACCAACATGCAGTGTTTCCTTGATTGAATTAGCTCTCACACCAATATTTGCGTCTAGAGCCTTTGCATTGAGGGCTATCTGAAAACGGCTGTGGCGCTGAAGTTGCCTGTGAATGTGGAGTTGCTGGCATGTGAAACCCGCATGTGGAGCATTCGTTTGTGTGGGATGCTCTACCAGGTTCATTTCAGTCCTAGCCATACAAAGGGCACTAAGCATAGAGTGTGAAAACTGAGTTTCCTTGAGAGCTGCTTGGAAGCCTGATGGTGTGTGAAGTTAGTGAGCCAAATGGAGTTGTTCTCCCACAAGAACCACTCGGCTGATCCTTCTTCAATATGCCCTTCACCAACATGCAGTGTTTCCTTGATTGAATTAGCTCTCACACCAATATTTGCGTCTAGAGCCTTTGCATTGAGGGCTATCTGAAAACGGCTGTGGCGCTGAAGTTGCCTGTGAATGTGGAGTTGCTGGCATGTGAAACCCGCATGTGGAGCATTCGTTTGTGTGGGATGCTGACCAAGTTCACTTCAGTCCTAGGCACACAAAGTGCACTAAGCATAGAGTGTGAAAACTGAGTTTCCTTGAGAGCTGCTTGGAAGCCTGATGGTGTGTGAAGTTAGTGAGCCAAATGGAGTTGTTCTCCCACAAGAACCACTCGGCTGATCCTTCTTCAATATGCCCTTCACCAACATGCAGTGTTTCCTTGATTGAATTAGCTCTCACACCAATATTTGCGTCTAGAGCCTTTGCATTGAGGGCTATCTGAAAACGGCTGTGGCGCTGAAGTTGCCTGTGAATGTGGAGTTGGTGGCATGTGAAACCCGCATGTGGAGCATTCGTTTGTGTGGGATGCTGACCAAGCTTCATTTCAGTCCTAGGCACACAAAGGGCACTAAGCATAGAGTGTGAAAACTGAGTTTCCTTGAGAGCTGCTTGGAAGCCTGATGGTGTGTGAAGTTAGTGAGCCAAATGGAGTTGTTCTCCCACAAGAACCACTCGGCTGATCCTTCTTCAATATGCCCTTCACCAACATGCAGTGTTTCCTTGATTGAATTAGCTCTCACACCAATATTTGCGTCTAGAGCCTTTGCATTGAGGGCTATCTGAAAACGGCTGTGGCGCTGAAGTTGCCTGTGAATGTGGAGTTGGTGGCATGTGAAACCCGCATGTGGAGCATTCGTTTGTGTGGGATGCTCTACCAGGTTCATTCTAGTCTATGCACTCAAAGGGCACTAAGCATAGAGTGTGAAAACTGAGTTTCCTTGAGAGCTGCTTGGAAGCCTGATGGTGTGTGAAGTTAGTGAGCCAAATGGAGTTGTTCTCCCACAAGAACCACTCGGCTGATCCTTCTTCAATATGCCCTTCAGCAACATGCAGTGTTTCCTTGATTGAATTAGCTCTCACACCAATATTTGCGTCTAGAGCCTTTGCATTGAGGGCTATCTGAAAACGGCTGTGGCGCTGAAGTTGCCTGTGAATGTGGAGTTGCTGGCATGTGAAACCCGCATGTGGAGCATTCGTTTGTGTGGGATGCTCTACCAGGTTCATTTCAGTCCTAGCCATACAAAGGGCACTAAGCATAGAGTGTGAAAACTGAGTTTCCTTGAGAGCTGCTTGGAAGCCTGATGGTGTGTGAAGTTAGTGAGCCAAATGGAGTTGTTCTCCCACAAGAACCACTCGGCTGATCCTTCTTCAATATGCCCTTCACCAACATGCAGTGTTTCCTTGATTGAATTAGCTCTCACACCAATATTTGCGTCTAGAGCCTTTGCATTGAGGGCTATCTGAAAACGGCTGTGGCGCTGAAGTTGCCTGTGAATGTGGAGTTGCTGGCATGTGAAACCCGCATGTGGAGCATTCGTTTGTGTGGGATGCTCTACCAGGTTCATTTCAGTCCTAGCCAAAGCAAAGGGCACTAAGCATAGAGTGTGAAAACTGAGTTTCCTTGAGAGCTGCTTGGAAGCCTGATGGTGTGTGAAGTTAGTGAGCCAAATGGAGTTGTTCTCCCACAAGAACCACTCGGCTGATCCTTCTTCAATATGCCCTTCACCAACATGCAGTGTTTCCTTGATTGAATTAGCTCTCACACCAATATTTGCGTCTAGAGCCTTTGCATTGAGGGCTATCTGAAAACGGCTGTGGCGCTGAAGTTGCCTGTGAATGTGGAGTTGGTGGCATGTGAAACCCGCATGTGGAGCATTCGTTTGTGTGGGATGCTGACCAAGCTTCATTTCAGTCCTAGGCACACAAAGGGCACTAAGCATACAGTGTGAAAACTGAGTTTCCTTGAGAGCTGCTTGGAAGCCTGATGGTGTGTGAAGTTAGTGAGCCAAATGGAGTTGTTCTCCCACAAGAACCACTCGGCTGATCCTTCTTCAATATGCCCTTCACCAACATGCAGTGTTTCCTTGATTGAATTAGCTCTCACACCAATATTTGCGTCTAGAGCCTTTGCATTGAGGGCTATCTGAAAACGGCTGTGGCGCTGAAGTTGCCTGTGAATGTGGAGTTGGTGGCATGTGAAACCCGCATGTGGAGCATTCGTTTGTGTGGGATGCTCTACCAGGCTTCATTCAGTCCTAGCACTCAAAGGGCACTAAGCATAGAGTGTGAAAACTGAGTTTCCTTGAGAGCTGCTTGGAAGCCTGATGGTGTGTGAAGTTAGTGAGCCAAATGGAGTTGTTCTCCCACAAGAACCACTCGGCTGATCCTTCTTCAATATGCCCTTCACCAACATGCAGTGTTTCCTTGATTGAATTAGCTCTCACACCAATATTTGCGTCTAGAGCCTTTGCATTGAGGGCTATCTGAAAACGGCTGTGGCGCTGAAGTTGCCTGTGAATGTGGAGTTGGTGGCATGTGAAACCCGCATGTGGAGCATTCGTTTGTGTGGGATGCTGACCAAGCTTCATTTCAGTCCTAGGCATACAAAGGGCACTAAGCATAGAGTGTGAAAACTGAGTTTCCTTGAGAGCTGCTTGGAAGCCTGATGGTGTGTGAAGTTAGTGAGCCAAATGGAGTTGTTCTCCCACAAGAACCACTCGGCTGATCCTTCTTCAATATGCCCTTCACCAACATGCAGTGTTTCCTTGATTGAATTAGCTCTCACACCAATATTTGCGTCTAGAGCCTTTGCATTGAGGGCTATCTGAAAACGGCTGTGGCGCTGAAGTTGCCTGTGAATGTGGAGTTGGTGGCATGTGAAACCCGCATGTGGAGCATTCGTTTGTGTGGGATGCTCTACCAGGTTCATTTCAGTCCTAGCCAAACAAAGGGCACTAAGCATAGAGTGTGAAAACTGAGTTTCCTTGAGAGCTGCTTGGAAGCCTGATGGTGTGTGAAGTTAGTGAGCCAAATGGAGTTGTTCTCCCACAAGAACCACTCGGCTGATCCTTCTTCAATATGCCCTTCACCAACATGCAGTGTTTCCTTGATTGAATTAGCTCTCACACCAATATTTGCGTCTAGAGCCTTTGCATTGAGGGCTATCTGAAAACGGCTGTGGCGCTGAAGTTGCCTGTGAATGTGGAGTTGGTGGCATGTGAAACCGCATGTGGAGCATTCGTTTGTGTGGGATGCTGACCAGCTTCATTTCAGTCCTAGGCACACAAAGGGCACTAAGCATACAGTGTGAAAACTGAGTTTCCTTGAGAGCTGCTTGGAAGCCTGATGGTGTGTGAAGTTAGTGAGCCAAATGGAGTTGTTCTCCCACAAGAACCACTCGGCTGATCCTTCTTCAATATGCCCTTCACCAACATGCAGTGTTTCCTTGATTGAATTAGCTCTCACACCAATATTTGCGTCTAGAGCCTTTGCATTGAGGGCTATCTGAAAACGGCTGTGGCGCTGAAGTTGCCTGTGAATGTGGAGTTGGTGGCATGTGAAACGCGCATGTGGAGCATTCGTTTGTGTGGGATGCTCTACCAGGTTCATTCTAGTCTATGCACTCAAAGGGCACTAAGCATAGAGTGTGAAAACTGAGTTTCCTTGAGAGCTGCTTGGAAGCCTGATGGTGTGTGAAGTTAGTGAGCCAAATGGAGTTGTTCTCCCACAAGAACCACTCGGCTGATCCTTCTTCAATATGCCCTTCACCAACATGCAGTGTTTCCTTGATTGAATTAGCTCTCACACCAATATTTGCGTCTAGAGCCTTTGCATTGAGGGCTATCTGAAAACGGCTGTGGCGCTGAAGTTGCCTGTGAATGTGGAGTTGGTGGCATGTGAAACCCGCATGTGGAGCATTCGTTTGTGTGGGATGCTGACCAAGCTTCATTTCAGTCCTAGGCACACAAAGGGCACTAAGCATAGCAGTGTGAAAACTGAGTTTCCTTGAGAGCTGCTTGGAAGCCTGATGGTGTGTGAAGTTAGTGAGCCAAATGGAGTTGTTCTCCCACAAGAACCACTCGGCTGATCCTTCTTCAATATGCCCCTTCACCAACATGCAGTGTTTCCTTGATTGAATTAGCTCTCACACCAATATTTGCGTCTAGAGCCTTTGCATTGAGGGCTATCTGAAAACGGCTGTGGCGCTGAAGTTGCCTGTGAATGTGGAGTTGGTGGCATGTGAAACCCGCATGTGGAGCATTCGTTTGTGTGGGATGCTCTACCAGGTTCATTTCAGTCCTAGCCAAAGAAAGGGCACTAAGCATAGAGTGTGAAAACTGAGTTTCCTTGAGAGCTGCTTGGAAGCCTGATGGTGTGTGAAGTTAGTGAGCCAAATGGAGTTGTTCTCCCACAAGAACCACTCGGCTGATCCTTCTTCAATATGCCCTTCACCAACATGCAGTGTTTCCTTGATTGAATTAGCTCTCACACCAATATTTGCGTCTAGAGCCTTTGCATTGAGGGCTATCTGAAAACGGCTGTGGCGCTGAAGTTGCCTGTGAATGTGGAGTTGGTGCATGTGAAACCCGCATGTGGAGCATTCGTTTGTGTGGGATGCTCTACCAGGTTCATTTCAGTCCTAGCCAAAGAAAGGGCACTAAGCATAGCGTGTGAAAACTGAGTTTCCTTGAGAGCTGCTTGGAAGCCTGATGGTGTGTGAAGTTAGTGAGCCAAATGGAGTTGTTCTCCCACAAGAACCACTCGGCTGATCCTTCTTCAATATGCCCTTCACCAACATGCAGTGTTTCCTTGATTGAATTAGCTCTCACACCAATATTTGCGTCTAGAGCCTTTGCATTGAGGGCTATCTGAAAACGGCTGTGGCGCTGAAGTTGCCTGTGAATGTGGAGTTGGTGGCATGTGAAACGCGCATGTGGAGCATTCGTTTGTGTGGGATGCTCTACCAGGTTCATTCTAGACCTAGGCACTCAAAGGGCACTAAGCATAGAGTGTGAAAACTGAGTTTCCTTGAGAGCTGCTTGGAAGCCTGATGGTGTGTGAAGTTAGTGAGCCAAATGGAGTTGTTCTCCCACAAGAACCACTCGGCTGATCCTTCTTCAATATGCCCTTCACCAACATGCAGTGTTTCCTTGATTGAATTAGCTCTCACACCAATATTTGCGTCTAGAGCCTTTGCATTGAGGGCTATCTGAAAACGGCTGTGGCGCTGAAGTTGCCTGTGAATGTGGAGTTGGTGGCATGTGAAACCCGCATGTGGAGCATTCGTTTGTGTGGGATGCTGACCAAGCTTCATTTCAGTCCTAGGCACACAAAGGGCACTAAGCATACAGTGTGAAAACTGAGTTTCCTTGAGAGCTGCTTGGAAGCCTGATGGTGTGTGAAGTTAGTGAGCCAAATGGAGTTGTTCTCCCACAAGAACCACTCGGCTGATCCTTCTTCAATATGCCCTTCACCAACATGCAGTGTTTCCTTGATTGAATTAGCTCTCACACCAATATTTGCGTCTAGAGCCTTTGCATTGAGGGCTATCTGAAAACGGCTGTGGCGCTGAAGTTGCCTGTGAATGTGGAGTTGGTGGCATGTGAAACCCGCATGTGGAGCATTCGTTTGTGTGGGATGCTCTACCAGGGTCATTTCAGTCCTAGCAAAGAAAGGGCACTAAGCATAGAGTGTGAAAACTGAGTTTCCTTGAGAGCTGCTTGGAAGCCTGATGGTGTGTGAAGTTAGTGAGCCAAATGGAGTTGTTCTCCCACAAGAACCACTCGGCTGATCCTTCTTCAATATGCCCTTCACCAACATGCAGTGTTTCCTTGATTGAATTAGCTCTCACACCAATATTTGCGTCTAGAGCCTTTGCATTGAGGGCTATCTGAAAACGGCTGTGGCGCTGAAGTTGCCTGTGAATGTGGAGTTGGTGGCATGTGAAACCCGCATGTGGAGCATTCGTTTGTGTGGGATGCTCTACCAGGTTCATTTCAGTCCTAGCCAAACAAAGGGCACTAAGCATAGAGTGTGAAAACTGAGTTTCCTTGAGAGCTGCTTGGAAGCCTGATGGTGTGTGAAGTTAGTGAGCCAAATGGAGTTGTTCTCCCACAAGAACACTCGGCTGATCCTTCTTCAATATGCCCTTCACCAACATGCAGTGTTTCCTTGATTGAATTAGCTCTCACACCAATATTTGCGTCTAGAGCCTTTGCATTGAGGGCTATCTGAAAACGGCTGTGGCGCTGAAGTTGCCTGTGAATGTGGAGTTGCTGGCATGTGAAACCCGCATGTGGAGCATTCGTTTGTGTGGGATGCTGACCAAGCTTCACTTCAGTCCTAGGCACACAAAGAGCACTAAGCATAGAGTGTGAAAACTGAGTTTCTTGAGAGCTGCTTGGAAGCCTGATGGTGTGTGAAGTTAGTGAGCCAAATGGAGTTGTTCTCCCACAAGAACCACTCGGCTGATCCTTCTTCAATATGCCCTTCACCAACATGCAGTGTTTCCTTGATTGAATTAGCTCTCACACCAATATTTGCGTCTAGAGCCTTTGCATTGAGGGCTATCTGAAAACGGCTGTGGCGCTGAAGTTGCCTGTGAATGTGGAGTTGGTGGCATGTGAAACCCGCATGTGGAGCATTCGTTTGTGTGGGATGCTGACCAAGCTTCATTTCAGTCCTAGGCACACAAAGGGCACTAAGCATAGAGTGTGAAAACTGAGTTTCCTTGAGAGCTGCTTGGAAGCCTGATGGTGTGTGAAGTTAGTGAGCCAAATGGAGTTGTTCTCCACAAGAACCACTCGGCTGATCCTTCTTCAATATGCCCTTCACCAACATGCAGTGTTTCCTTGATTGAATTAGCTCTCACACCAATATTTGCGTCTAGAGCCTTTGCATTGAGGGCTATCTGAAAACGGCTGTGGCGCTGAAGTTGCCTGTGAATGTGGAGTTGCTGGCATGTGAAACCCGCATGTGGAGCATTCGTTTGTGTGGGATGCTCTACCAGGTTCATTCCTAGATAGGGCACTCTAAGGGCACTAAGCATAGAGTGTGAAAACTGAGTTTCCTTGAGAGCTGCTTGGAAGCCTGATGGTGTGTGAAGTTAGTGAGCCAAATGGAGTTGTTCTCCCACAAGAACCACTCGGCTGATCCTTCTTCAATATGCCCTTCACCAACATGCAGTGTTTCCTTGATTGAATTAGCTCTCACACCAATATTTGCGTCTAGAGCCTTTGCATTGAGGGCTATCTGAAAACGGCTGTGGCGCTGAAGTTGCCTGTGAATGTGGAGTTGCTGGCATGTGAAACCCGCATGTGGAGCATTCGTTTGTGTGGGATGCTCTACCAGGTTCATTTCAGTCCTAGCCATACAAAGGGCACTAAGCATAGAGTGTGAAAACTGAGTTTCCTTGAGAGCTGCTTGGAAGCCTGATGGTGTGTGAAGTTAGTGAGCCAAATGGAGTTGTTCTCCCACAAGAACCACTCGGCTGATCCTTCTTCAATATGCCCTTCACCAACATGCAGTGTTTCCTTGATTGAATTAGCTCTCACACCAATATTTGCGTCTAGAGCCTTTGCATTGAGGGCTATCTGAAAACGGCTGTGTCGCTGAAGTTGCCTGTGAATGTGGAGTTGGTGGCATGTGAAACCCGCATGTGGAGCATTCGTTTGTGTGGGATGCTCTCCAAGCTTCATTTCAGTCCTAGGCACTCAAAGGGCACTAAGCATAGAGTGTGAAAACTGAGTTTCCTTGAGAGCTGCTTGGAAGCCTGATGGTGTGTGAAGTTAGTGAGCCAAATGGAGTTGTCCTCCCACAAGAACCACTCGGCTGATCCTTCTTCAATATGCCCTTCACCAACATGCAGTGTTTCCTTGATTGAATTAGCTCTCACACCAATATTTGCGTCTAGAGCCTTTGCATTGAGGGCTATCTGAAAACGGCTGTGGCGCTGAAGTTGCCTGTGAATGTGGAGTTGCTGGCATGTGAAACCCGCATGTGGAGCATTCGTTTGTGTGGGATGCTCTACCAGGTTCATTTCAGTCCTAGCCATACAAAGGGCACTAAGCATAGAGTGTGAAAACTGAGTTTCCTTGAGAGCTGCTTGGAAGCCTGATGGTGTGTGAAGTTAGTGAGCCAAATGGAGTTGTTCTCCCACAAGAACCACTCAGCTGATCCTTCTTCAATATGCCCTTCACCAACATGCAGTGTTTCCTTGATTGAATTAGCTCTCACACCAATATTTGCGTCTAGAGCCTTTGCATTGAGGGCTATCTGAAAACGGCTGTGGCGCTGAAGTTGCCTGTGAATGTGGAGTTGCTGGCATGTGAAACCCGCATGTGGAGCATTCGTTTGTGTGGGATGCTGACCAAGCTTCACTTCAGTGCTAGGCACACAAAGAGCATTAAGCATACAGTGTGAAACTGAGTTTCCTTGAGAGCTGCTTGGAAGCCTGATGGTGTGTGAAGTTAGTGAGCCAAATGGAGTTGTTCTCCACAAGAACCACTCGGCTGATCCTTCTTCAATATGCCCTTCACCAACATGCAGTGTTTCCTTGATTGAATTAGCTCTCACACCAATATTTGCGTCTAGAGCCTTTGCATTGAGGGCTATCTGAAAACGGCTGTGGCGCTGAAGTTGCCTGTGAATGTAGAGTTGGTGGCATGTGAAACCCGCATGTGGAGCATTCGTTGTGTGGGATGCTGACCAAGCTTCATTTCAGTCCTAGGCACACAAAGGGCACTAAGCATAGAGTGTGAAAACTGAGTTTCCTTGAGAGCTGCTTGGAAGCCTGATGGTGTGTGAAGTTAGTGAGCCAAATGGAGTTGTTCTCCCACAAGAACCACTCGGCTGATCCTTCTTCAATATGCCCTTCACCAACATGCAGTGTTTCCTTGATTGAATTAGCTCTCACACCAATATTTGCGTCTAGAGCCTTTTGCATTGAGGGCTATCTGAAAACGGCTGTGGCGCTGAAGTTGCCTGTGAATGTGGAGTTGGTGGCATGTGAAACCCGCATGTGGAGCATTCGTTTGTGTGGGATGCTCTACCAGGTTCATTCCTAGATAATGCACTCAAAGGGCACTAAGCATAGATTGTGAAAACTGAGA
>NW_026699479.1:0-42766 GCF_030435755.1 Ochotona princeps
ACTACTCTCTCTATCTCTCCCAATATCTTCCTCTATCTCAGTCTCTCTCTCTATCACCACCACTATCTCTCTCTTTATATCTCTTCCTCTATCTCTAGGTGTCTCTATATCTTTCTCTGACTCTTTATATATTGTATTGCTTCCTCTGTCTCTCTATCTCCGTCTAGATCTCTCTAGATCGCTCTCTCTATCTCTCTTTATATATATATATCTCCCCTTCTATCTCTCGCTGTATATCTCTCTCTTCGGACGCAAAGACATGCTCCTTACAGGAACTAACAGCTCTTCTGCTTGTGTACGTGCGACGTGTCGCCGTTAAAATGCGGCTATTAATCATCTCTCTGATGTATATATACTTACATGCATACGTCGTAAGTATGAATATATATATATATGTATCTGTATATATTATTCACCTACTTATGTGTGTGTCATATGTCGTACATCTAGCGTATACATATACTTGTATGCATACGTCGTACATCTGAAGAGATATAAAAATATATCCAGATACTCATGTGGATACGTGGTACATCTGAATACATACATGTATACATGTATATGCATGTATATATATACTACGTGCATACGCCATACTCCAGGTTATATATTTGTATATTTGTACACACATACAACTAGGTGCACACATCGTTCATCGCCATACATTTGTATGTATATACCTCTAGGCATACATAGTACATCTGGATATGTGTATATACATACATACATACACTCATGTGAATACGTCGCGCATCTGAGTATATATATATATATATATATATATATATATGTGTACATATACATATACCTATACGCATACGCCGTACTCGTGGGAATATACATATATATATATATATATATTGGTTAAATAGATTCTCGCACATGCATAAACCTACGCGCACACGTCATACATGCATATATATATATATCATACTCTAAACATACGTCGTACGATAGATATAGGTATATACATATGCATATAAAAATGTGCCTACGTCGTGCGCGTATATATATATATATATATATAAACGTATGTGTAAATCACGTCGTATATACAAAGATATATGGATTTATTTACATATATATATATATGTTCTCATGTGCCTACGTCTCGTATATGTATATAAATACACTGTTTTGACTCTATATGTAGATACATATGCGGGTAAATGAAAGGCAGGCGCTTTGAGTTTTTGTAGCTGCAGCGTGTCACCAGCACGTGAATGACAGACCACTCCTCCTCCTGCTCCTCGTTGTTGTTGTAGCTGGGTACGTGCGTGTTTTGAAAAGAAAGAGAGAAGAAGATGGGCAGTACGTGATGAGATGTCAACGTCGCATGCAACTGATAGGAGACTAACTCGTTTCTCTTTCTATCATATGGAGAGAGAGAGATTTAGATATATATATGTAGATAGAGAGATCTCTATATATTTGTGTATATCTCTCTCTCTATCTGAGCTTCTGTTTTTCTGGGGCTGCACGGTGGTACACGTATGTAGGTAGCAGCACGTGTGGCGGCAGCCCTCTCCGTGCGTGGTGGTGCACGTGCGTGAGTATTAGTAGTAATAGTAGTAGTAATAGTAGTAGAAGCACATATAACAGGAGCCCTCTCCGTGCGTGGTGTTGCACGTGCGTGAGTAGCAGTAGTAGTATAGTAGTAGAAGCACATAAAACAGCAGCCCTTTCACTGCGTGATGGTGCACGTGCGTTAGCAGTCATAGCACAAGTAAGGGCAGCCGTCTCTCTACAGATGTTGTACTGCTGTTTGCTGTGTTGCACAGCACTGTAGTACGTTTCCAAGGGTTCATGTTTTGCCGTACTGCAGTGTAGTAGCCCTTTTCATTTGCTGTTCCCACACACACCTACAACAGATATGAGACAAAATAGTCACCAGAAAAGGTTGTTTTCTTGCTGCTTATATAACTCTGCTACTCGTGTGCGCTTGTGTGAGCTTGATCTCACTGATACCAAAATTAGTGACAGTACTGTAGTAGTTGGCGGACTGGTAGGAGAACTAGTACTACTATTAGTAATACTAGCAGAAGTAGTAGTAGTAGTAGTGCAAGAAGTCGTACTGGTAGTAGTGACAGTAGTCTCCCTAGTAGTACTAGTAATATTAGTAGAAGTAGTGATGGTTATACTAAGAGTGTTAGTAGCAAACTATGAGTATTAGCAGTAGTAGGAGTAGGAGTGTTCATAGTAGCAGTAGTGGTAGCGGTAGTGTAATAGTAGTTGTATCGTAGTGGACCAATTGTAGTGAAGATTGCAGTTACTGCTGTCTAGCTCCCCTCGTTTTTTATTTGCTATGCTCTTCTCAATATAAGTGTAGCCGTATGGCTGGTGGCCGTGTAGGGTACTACAGTGATAAGAGTATGAGAGTGTCAATATATTGCTCTGTATATCCCCAAGCCCTTGTCCGTTGACTACGCTCTTCATAATATGAATGTTGTAGTACTAGTGACTATGAGGATGCTTTCTCCTGCGCTATCATTGTGCTATTAGTTCGGGCAATCACTGCTGCACGGCGTTGTTGTTGTTGTTGCGTTTCTTTTCTTCTACTACTGCTAATAATACTGCGAGGTGTTTTGCTGCTCACACACTTCATCTGTCGCTGTGGCATTCCGTAAACATATGTGACTATATATATATGTATATGAATGCGTCTGATGTGTGTATACATGTATTACTTGTACAAATATGTATGTAGATATATGACTTGCAGATGCAAGTATACTAATGTACACCAAGATGTGTGCGATTAAGTATCTGTCCTCAGGCAGGTATGTATATATATATGTATATATATATATATACATATATATGCACCCTATACATATTTATATATATTTATGAAGGTTGTTACAAAGTTTTCTTCTGTGGTGCTGCTTGTGATTATGTATGTATATATATATATATTTATTTATATGTCTATTTATACATCTACAGTGATGATTTTTGCTGCTGCTTCCACTGGAACAGGTTTGCAGTCGAGCTGGTGAGAATGCGTTCTTACCACGCATTCTCATGCGCTCTTCTCTGTTGTGGTTTCATATTATGTATGTATGTATAAATATATCTCAATGTATGTATATTCCTGTTGCTGCTGCTTCCACTGCATTGAGCGGCTTGGTACGAAGAGATAGCGGCAGTGCTTTCGTGTGTGCTGCTCCTGTTTCTAATACAACGCAGAATTTGTATGTAGGTACGGCACACTGCATAACAGGGCTTCGGACACAGAGGCTCACGAACAGCAGCAGCAGATGATGTTGATGACGGGAGGCGGGAGTGTTCTACGTGGCGGTTTGAGAGAAGGAAAAGAAGAAGAAAAAGAAGAAGAAGGAGGAGAAGGGAAAGGGAAAGAGGTTTTCATCGGAGAGGCGCAGCAGGGAATGGATCAGCATCAACAACAGGAAGAAGAACAGCAGCAGCAGAAAGGAGTTCGAGAAGAAGGAGAAGAAGAAAGCAGATGCCCGTCTGTATGGTTCAAGGCTATTGTGTTGATGCCTGCTGAGGTGTACGTACACCCTGGAGATGTTGTTGTCGTTGATGCGTTTGTAGACTTACAAAATTACGATAGTGGGGGATCCTCCGTTGTGGCTGAGCAGCTGCCAAACAATCCTCAAAAGCAAATCGTACGCACGAGAAAGCAGCACAAACTCAAACACACGCATCGAGGGAGAAGGCGCTGGCACTTGTTGCAGCAAAGGCGAAAGGGTAGGTATTACAGAGAAGAGAACAAACAGTTGCTGCATCACGACCGGGAGAGTCAGCAACAGCATTCACACCAGCAACAGCAGCAGCAACAACAGCAAGAACAACAGGAGCAGCAGGAGCAGCCTGACATTGAAAGAGAGGCAGAGAAGGAATCGCTGGAGCAGCAGCAGCAGGTGATGATGATAGCGTTTGCAGGACCACAGGAGCAGAAGCAGAAGGAGAAGCAGCAGCTGCTGCAGCAACAAGAAGAAGACGTGAAGGAATCTTTACGTGAGGTGCAACGGTTGACACCGCAGCAGTATGAGGACCGCAGCAAGCAGCAGATGACGAAGTCAGTATACATAAATAGAGAGGTATCACCGCAGCCGCACATGGAGGAAAACATAAATTTTGGAGACGAAAAATCCGAAAGGGGAGCTCGCCTAACATCATCGAGAGTAGTTGCTAAGCCGCAGTTGTACATCCGGAAGATAAAACAGCAACATCTTGAAAGTATCGTACAGCCTTCAAAGGACAGTCGTCAGCAACAGAAAGACTTGCAGCAGTCTCAACAACAACAACAACAGGAGAAGGGGGAGGAGGAGCAGGAGCAGGAGCAGCAGAAACCACAACAGCAACAACCAGAAATGGATGCGCACCAATCACATAACTACATCCACCCGCTCCATCAATGCTACATTCAGCAAGAAGAGAGGACTGAAGAGCAGAGCGAGGACAGGCAGAGGGACAGCTGCCAACGGAAAGAGCAACAGCAGCAGCACATGCAGGAGACGAAGGAAAAGGAAGAGGAGAAGCAGCAGCAGCAGCAGCGCCAGCTACAAGAGCGACAGAAGCAGCAGCAGAAGGAAGAGGAGGAGGAGGAATTACACGAGGACCAGGAGGAGGAACAGTATCCAACAACTGAAAGCAGGAAGCGCTGCAGTGAGTATGTTAGTACTCCAATATTGAGAAGATCCCGACGTTTGAGAAAGTCTTCATTAACTCTAGCAACATGCAGCAGCAGCAGCAGCGGAACCCGCGTGACGTCCGCAGTAGATTATCAGCAGCTTGCTGACGTTCACCACACACGGCAGGCAGCAACAGCAGCAGTAGTTACATCCCCTTACAGTGCTGCATGCACAAAGAACTTGGAAAGCACAGTTGTTGCTAGGGCTTCTAACAATTCACGCCCTACACCAAGAGCACGACATACCTTCGCAGATACCTTAGCATCAGCTACATCAGCAGTAGCGACAGCAGAGACAGCTACTGCATCGAGGAAAACAACAGCAGAAATAGAAGAATTGAGAGCTGCAGATGGAGGACGAAAAGGACAAGAACAACGAAATAAAGATATGGCAAAAGATGAAGCCGCTGCAACAGTCGCTGCAGACGGTAAACATGAAGAAGCAGCAGCACAAGGAATCGCTTCACCAGCAACAACAGTAAAACTATCTGCAATGAGAACTGCACCAACAGCTTCCACACCAGCAGCAAATGCAGCCGCAAGAGCAGCACGGACAGGAGCAGCAAGCGTAGCAAGGGCTGCAGCACCAGCAACCACCATGGTAGGAGATGCAGCAGCAGCGACTGGGAAAACGTCAGAAGTAGCAGCAGGAGCAGCAGTAGCAACAGCAGCCCCGACAGCAGCGGTAGGCGTAGTATCACCACCTACAGTAGCTGCAGCATCAGTCCCGCCTGCAGCAGCAGCGGCAGCAGCACCCGGCACAGCAATAGAAGGAGCAGCAGTAGTAAGAGAAAGCGCAAAGAAGGAGGAGAAGGACGAGAAGGAGAAAGAGGAGGAAAGGAGCGGACGCGAAAGTAAACATTTTCACTCTAAAACCGATAGAATGTCTCCTCTTTTTGTTAGAAATAGTAGTAACGTCCAACAGAATTCACGCAAGAGGATGCGCAATAGCATATTATGGAGGAGACGACGGCGTTCTGAGGGTTGCAGTGGAGAGAGTGAAACTGTCGATAATGACCTCTCGCGCAGTCCTATCAGGAAAGTACGTAGTAGTAGTAATCACCTGAATACTCCAGAACGGGGTGTATATACACTCAAGCGCGGGGGTATATACTCTCACGTGGTGTATATATACTCATACAGTGTACGTATGTTCTCACGTAGTGTATAGAAACTCACGCGATGTATATATGTTCATGCGCTGTATGTACACTCACGCGGTGCATATACACTTACACGGTGTATATATATACAAACAGTGTATATATACGCACGTTGTGTACATAGACTCGCGCGGTGTAGATATATACTCATAGTGTAAGTACAGTCACGCGGTGTATATATCCTCGTGCGGTGAGTATATACGGACGCGGTATATTCATACTCATGCGCTGTATATACACTCAAGCGATGTGTATACACTCAACGGTGTCTATTTACTCACGCGGTGTATATACACTCTTGCGGTGTATAGACAGTGTCGCGCTTTATACTCACGCGGTGTATGCATACGCACACGATGTATATACACTCACAGGTCGTGTATGTACACTCAAGCGGTGTATGTACATTCAATCGGTGTATGTACATTCAAGCGGTGTATATACTCGAGCGATGTATATACACTCAAGCGGTTTATATAAACTCAAGCGGTGTATGTGCATTCAAGCGGTGTATGTACAATCAAGCGGTGTGTATACACTCGAGCGGTGTGTATACACTCGAGCGGTGTACATACACTCAAGAGGTGTATATGCACTCGAGCGATATATATGCACACAAGCGGTCAAAATACTCTCAAGCGATGCTGATACACTCAAGCGGTCTATATGTACTCAAGCGGTCTACATACACTCAAGCAGTTTATATATAATGACGCGATGTACGTACACTCACGCTGAGTATATAAACTCTCGCGCTATATATATATATATACTCACACCGTATACTCACGTGGTGTATATAAGCACACATATCACATAGTGCATATATACTAACGTCGTGTAGATATACTCGCGCGGCGTAGCTATATACTTACATTGTGTATATATACTCTCACAGTGTATGTATACTCACGCGGTGTGTATATACTCATGCGGTGTATATACACTCACACGGCATATATATACGCATATAGTGTATATATACTCACGTTGTGTAAATATACTCGCTCGGTGTAGATATGTACTCGCGTAGTATATATATACTCTCGTAGTGGATGTAAGAGCACGCGGTGTATGTACACTTGTGCGGTGTGTATATACGGACGCGCTGTATTTATATTCAAGCGGTGTATCTACACTCATGCGATGTATACATATACTCTCGCGGTGTATATATACTCCCGCGATGTACGTATACTCATGCGGTGTAAATACACTTCAGTCGGTGTGCATACACTCACGCGGTGTGCATACACTTACGCGGTGTATACACACTCACACGGGGTATATACACTCACACGGTGGATATTTACTCACACACACACACACACACACTTACAAACAGACACACACTTACAGACACACACACTTGCACACACACACACACTTACACTTACACACACTTACACTTACACACACTTACACTTACACACACACTCACACTTACACACACTCACACACTCACACACTCACACACACACACACTGACACACTCACACACACACACACACACACACACACACACACACACACACTCTTACACACACTTACACACTTACACTTACACACACACACACATATTCGTATGGGGTGTGCACATACTTGTGGTAGTCTATTATATGTACGTACACACACTCATATTTAGGTATCTACATACCTGTGATAATCTGTTACATGTACATATGCACACACATATGTGTATGATGTATCTGTATACATATGATAGTCCAATGTATGTATTTACACACATTTTTGCGGCGACTAGTACTGAACGCCTTTGTACGTACATGACTACTATATATGTACACGCAGAGAGTATCTGTTCGTCTTCCGACGTATTACGTGTAGGTACAGGAACAAACTTTCTTCCTCAGCCCCACACTCTGCGTCTGCGTATCTCCCTCCGCAACATGCACAACCATGCATACTATGTTGGAGGCATCACCTGGTGGCACCTCTTCGCATATTTATTCATATATATGTATATATACATACGTATGTATACATATATGTGTATATATATGTATATATACCTACGTATGTATATATACATATATGTGTATATATATGTATATATAATTATATATATGTATATACTATTTCTATATACATATGTATCGTATCCCATCATCGTCATTGCCCTCATGGTGAATGGCTCTGTTACTCTTTTTATATTCGTGTGTATATGTGTACACGTACGAACACTGCGAACAAGCGGACACACATACCTGTATATAGAGACGATACACAGATATAAGTACATGTATGCATATATATATATATATATATATAAATACGTATACATTACTAAGTGATACATGCTAAAATTCCTGCTTCCTCAGCCTGTAGGTCTGTTTGTGCGTAGAGATGTATATATTGTCAATAAAGAAGACGCTACGGCGTCTACATGCAGGGCACGGGCCCCTTTATATCCATATAAAGACTTGTACGCAGAGGTCTTAAACGCTGTACAGCCACCCATCTATGTATGTATACATCCGCAGAGGCCTCTAACAATTGTAGAGGTGTCCACCCATATACATATATATAGGTGTGTTTACAGAGGCCTAAAACCACTATAGGGGTGGACCTACATATACATGTCCACGTATGTATGTATGTACATATATACATATATATATATATGCAGAAGCCTCTAAACACTTTAGAGGTCCTCATGCATATATATATATATATATATATATATATGTTATGTGTGTATATGTATACGCAGACACTTATGAACACCGTGGAGGCGCTCATATATATGATATATATGTATAGATTTCCCGTAGATATTCACTGTAGAGACCCTCACGAATTATATATATATATATATATTTTTTATTGTAAGTTTACAACATTTCCACAGAGGATAAGAGGAGCGTTTTTCGATTGTGGCCATTGTTTTGTCTGTAGGTAAAGCAGAAGGAGTATAGCGCTGATGCGGCGTTGGTGAATACTACGCAGGGTTTAAGAGGTGCTGGTGCTGCTGCTGCTGCTGTGGGGAGAGGAGGAGGAGGTAATAGTAGTAACACGGCAGCAACACGTGAGGGCATCACAGAAGCGGCTCTCGCTACTACCTCTGGTACGGCAGCCACATCTGAAACTGGTCGAGAAGCAATGCGTGACAATACTAGCACTGTAGCTGCCGCTGACAGCAAAAACACTGCGCTCACAATTAGTACCAACAGTCCTGGTACAACAACAGTACTCGAGACCCTTGCTGCTGCAGCAACAGATCACAGCCATTGCCCAGCAGCAAGTAATGGTGGCGGAATCCCTGCCGTTGCAGCAACAGCACTAAGAAACGGTAGTTGCACCACCGGTGCAGCACGGGGAAGCTGTGATAGCAGCGCTGCAGCAACTGTAAATATCAATACTACTGCTACAGCAGCAGCAGGAGGCGGAAGAAAAGGAGAAGAAAGAGGACGAGTAGGTCACCAGGGCATTTGTATGTTCGCGGGAACATGCAAAACTCTTCTTCGAAATAAGCGGCAAAGACTCGCTCAAAATTTGACCCCTGTGGCGGCGCCTCCAACACTACAATCCAAGCAACAGCAGCACCTGCAGCAGCTCCATTTCCTTCCACGACAGGCCGCTGTTTCCTATTTCACAGCAACACCCACAAAAGACACGGAAGCAGTAGAAGCAGCAGCAGCAACAGCAGCAACCGCAGCAGCAGCAACAGCAGAAGCACCAGCAGCAGCACCTACAGAAGAGAAAGACGAAGAAGCAGCTGCAGTAAGACCACCACCACCAGCACCAGCAACAGCAGCACCCACAGAAGAAGAAGAAGCAGCAGCAACAGCAGCACCCGTCATAACAGCAGCAGGACGTTTCGCAGCACTTGGTGAAGCGAAAGACCCACGAGCTACTGCTGCTCGTATATGCTGTCTCGATACTATTAATTCTCCATTTTCATGCCATTTGGCAACAGGCGCGTCAATATCATCATCAGTCGGTATGCTTCATGAGCGTGCACATGAGCAGCAGCAGCAGCAGCGACTGCTGCAGCAGCAGGACCTCCTCCTACTACTGCATCAAGAGAAAGGAAACGAGGAGGAGGAGGAGAAACAACAGAGACAGGGATCGAGGAAGGAGAAGAAAATGAAGCAGCAACCGCACCAGCAGCACCTGAGCAAGAGAAGCAGGCAGTGGAGTGGTCAAGGGAATACAAAACGGATAAACCAAAAGCAAGGACTCCAGGTGCCACAGCAGGGCCTGCAACACGCTTTCAAAAGTGAACAGCGCATGCAACGGTTTGCTCTGTGTAAGCGTGCATCAAACACAAAATGCGTCGCTGGTTTTAGAGGAAGCTTTCGCTCTCTGCCTCCATGGCGTGCCGATTGTGATGTTATACCCTCTTTACAGCGACGTTCTCCACAAAAAGAAAAACAGGACGATTGGTGTCTTCGAAAAGTTGTGCTCCTATTGCAACATACGAACACACGCACACATACACGCGCATACAAGTGATAGGAGTGGTAGTCGTGATAGTAGTAGTAGTAGTGGTAGTAGTAATAGTTACAGACACTCATGATCACTTATCAGAGTGCAGTGGCTGCAATGTAGATACTAGCCATAGTGCAATGGCTGTAACAGACACTGCTAGTGGTGTAGGAGTAGCTACAACTGACGCAAATAATGGTAGAGTAGTAGTAGCTGTAATAGACCGTCATAACAGTAAACATACCAATTGAAGCAGACACTATGGCTGTAGCAAACGCGTATGAAACTGCTGCTGCAACAAACACTAATGATAATATAACTGCTGCAACAGAAATTAATGATAATATATAAGTTCCGCAACAGACATCAATAGTAATAGAGCTACCGTAACACAGAGTCCTAATATCAAGGATACTGCTGCTGCAACACACACTAATAATTATGTAGCTGCTCCAACAGACACTAATGAAAACATAGCTGCTGCAACAGACGCTAAATACAATACTGCAGCTTCTGCTACTGCTGCTGCTGCGACTGTAATAGTGTCTACTAGCATATTCGCAATAGACGTCCATAATAGTGCTGTTGCTGCTGCTGTAGTAGTAGTAGTGGTAGTAAGAGCAGTGATAGTAGCTTTCAGAACTACTGCTGCTGTTGCTGCGACTGAAATCGTTTCTACTATTAAAATAGTGTCTTGACAGCACACAAACATACACTGAAAATAATGCTGCTGCGATGTATCTCTGCATAACATATCTGCTGCTCTCTGCCGCCCTCCAGTCACACACGTCAGCAACAACACTATCACTACGTGTCAGAAACGTGCCGCTAGACGTATTGTTCTTCTTCATTTCTACGTCTACTGCTGAGGTCCAGACGTCACTGTGATAAACAGACGGCTAATTGACTTCTCGTAGAAACGCTACATATGTAATACCCTCCCTGCTCACACATTCAAGCCTTGCTGCTGCTGCTGCTAAACCACCTGCCGCTACGGTCATACACCCTTCTGCTTACCATATTTGAACTGCTGAAGACACCTCCTCCGCTGTCGCTGTTGTTGCTGAAGATACTTATGCTGCTGCAATGAGTACGTCTTCTGCTGCTGCTGCAGTAATACATTCTGCTGCAAAACAGATCCACACTGCTGCAGAGACCTTTTCCACTGCTGCTGCTTCTGCTGCTGCTGCAATGAATACGTCTGCTGCTGCTACTACTACTACTACTGCGGTAATACACCCTGCTGCCAAACAGATCCATACTACTGCAGAAACGTCTTCCGCCGCGGCTGCTGCTGTTGCTTTAAATACTCGTGCTTCTGCGAAAACGTGTGCTGCTGCTACTGCTTGTGCAGTCGTAGCAGTAGACCCTAATGCTAGATATATATATATTCTTGCTGAGGCTGCAGTTTGCCCTACTGCTGGAGATACTCCTGCTGCTACTACTCTTGCTATGAGTAGGAAGTGTGTGCTTCTAATGCACTACTATTCTTTTCAACGTCTTTCTGCAGGTAGCGTGCATCAAAAAGCCACCGAGAAGCAGCAGGACGAACAGCAGCTGCTGCTGCAGCCAAAGCAGCAAAAAGAGCAAAAGTTATTAAAGTCAGGGAAGAGGAGACGAACGAGATGGTATTCTCTGAGAGCTCGTATATCGAGGCAAACATGTACACTGACAGCAACGCATAGTGAAAAGTCCAATAAAGATTCATTAAGCCCAAAACAAACCAATGGAAGAGTGTTAGTATTAGCATCACGTTTTGACGCTCAGCAAAAAAAATGTAAGGTGATGACCATGACTCGAGGGGGTGGTAGAGTCTTACTATCAAGACGTAATGTAACAGCCACAAACGCAGCAAAAGGAATCCCTAGTACAGTTTCAAAAGCAGCTTCTATTATTATGTGTAGGACACTACAGAAGCGTGAGCTACAGTTCAAAAGAAACGTTGAAGAAGCAACATCATTGTCAGCCGAAGAAGAAGAAGGAGAGGAAAAAGGAGACGGAAAGGAAGAAGAAATAGACAGCAGCAGAAGTGAGTGTAGTAAAACAGGGCGTCGGGATTTTGCTACCGCGTTCGCGGATGAAGGCAAAGAAGTGCATGTTTTTCAGCAGCTGCTGCGACGAAGGAAGAGTAGAAATAATTGGAGAAGTGGAAGTGAGGTCATAGCAGCTTTGAAATATAATGAAAAAGCACGCAGAAGTATACAACACAAGACAAAAGAAAAGAAAAAATTGCATGCGGCAGTAACCACGGCAGTCTCAATAAGGAAAGCTGCTACTGTTGTATCGTCAAGAAGCACAAGAAGAAAAACAAGAGCCACATCAAAATCGGAAAGACGAAAGTTACTCCGACAAGAAGATGCTGGGAAAGAAGAGAAAGAAGAAACAGCAGCAAAATTCAAACGGGGATGTCTTACGAAGAGAGATGTACAGACGCCAAGGAAGAGGGGTCAGTGGAGAGTGGCTTTAAGAAGAGGCGGAGGCATTAGGACATTCGTAGTATTAGGAAAGAACGGAGCATCCTCAACTACTGCAGTGTTGAAGAAGAAAAAACGAATCGTACAAACGAGTAGGACAGAGAGGAAGAGCAGGGGAAACGAGGATGACATATCGTCTGGTGGCATGACTGCTGCAGCAGACGTACTCGAAAATGGTGCATGCAAAAAGAATATCAGGCGCAGTGCAACAACAGCAACAGCAACAACAGCAACAGCAACAACAGCCACAGCAACAGCAGCACCAGCAGCGACAGCAACAGCAGCACCAGCAGCAACAGCAACAGCAGCACCAGCAGCAACAGCAACAGCAGCACCAGCAGCAACAGCAACAGCAGCACCAGCAGCAACAGCAGCACCAGCAGCAACAGCAGCACCAGCAGCAACAGCAGCAACAGCAGCACCAGCAGCAACAGCAGCACCACCAGCAGCAGCAACAGCAGCTGCAACAGCAACAGCGCGTGTAGGGAACGCCTGTGCAACACGAACAACAACAACAACAACAGATGCTACGGTGATGCGTGGACGTGTGAGAAGGTGCCGCCAGAAAATTATTGGAGGGACAAGAAGTTTCAGAGGCGCTCACAAAGACAGCACTATCAGCATTTCCTGTACTGCAGCCGAAGTACGCCACCGAGACGTCCAAGAAAAAGAGGGAGGGGTTTGAGGCTGTAGCAGCAGCAGGAGCACCAGGAGCAGAAGGAGACGAAGGAGAAGGTAAAGTCGAAGAAGAAGAAGAACAAAAAGGAAAAGAAACAGAAGAAAAAGAAGCACGAGGCGATTGTTGTGGAACTAGGGGGTATTCACATATCTTGAAGAATGCAAAAAACACAGGATGTCATAATAATGTTGAGAATGGTGGTAATAATATGAAGACGACTACTGCCGCGCACGGTGATGATGCTGGTGGTGGTACTGCTGCTTCATGTCTTCGTCCCCCCTGCATAACGCCTGTTGACAAGGACATATACATACGAAAAGCATGTGAGCATAGTCAATTTACAAAAACATGTAATGCTCTTTGTGAGAAACTACTGTCTACATCCGATAAGGAAGGAAAAAAGGAAAAAAATAAACAACAACAACAACAGCAACAACAACAAAAAAAGGAAGCGTCTACTACTACAACTATCACTACTAGTAATAATACTAGTAGCGGTAGTGGTAGTGGTAGTACTAGTACTAGCACTGGTAGTAGTAGTAGTAGTAGTATGAGTGCTAATACTAGTACTAATAGTATTAGTCCTTACACTAGTACTAGTTTCAGTATTAGTACTACTGCTACTATCAGTGCTAAAACTCATGCTGGCATTAGTAGTAATACTAATGCAAATACTAATACTGATAGTAGCAACACCAGTACTAGTAGTGGTAGTAGTTCTTCAAATGCTCCTACTAGTAGTACTGGTGGTAGTAGTACTGCTGTGAATACGCGCGGACGTGAGGATTGCTTGTGATGTTAATGATAGTAGTAAGGAGTCAGTGTCTACCGCACGTAGAGGAAACAGCTCTCTGGGTGAAATGCTTACGGGCTCTGCTGTCGCCGCTGCCGTTGCTCCTGGAACTGATTCGTGCAGTACGAATGAGACAAGGGCTATCACGTGTGTTGCTGCTAACGCTGCAACAAGCATTGACTGTAGCGTGAAACTCGTCGATAGTACTGCTGCTGCTGTCAGAATTCAGAAGAAGAGGGCTCGCCTCCATGTTGCTGCCATGAGCAGCAGCGCTAGTAGGGGAAGTGTTAGTGTATTGGTCCACAGGGACAGAGCCAAGATGGATGCTGACGATGTTACCACACGCAGAGGACAAACATGCTGCCCTACATCCATTGGCAGTCGCTACTCATTTTGGTGATACTGTTCACGCACTTGCAGCTGCTAATACTGCTGTAGGTTCTGCCTCTGCTGCTGCGGGTGGTGATACTGGTTCTGGAGTTGCTGCTGCTGCGGGTGTTGGTATGGAGGTGGAGGAAGAGGAGGAGAGGGAGCAAGAGGGAGGTCGTACAACGACATCTACTAGTAGTTGTGGTACTCGTACTGCATGTGTGAACAGTTGTGATTCTGTAATAGCTGTAGATCTAAGTAAACAGTCTGCTACTACTAGTACTACTATTACTCTTACAACTAGTAGTAGTATGCCGCTATATACGAATGATGATGTTTTTAGTGTCCAGGAGAGAAGGCAACCCACTATTAGCGGCAGCGTTGAATCTCCTTTTCATGCACAGCTGCACTTGAGTCCCGATAAAGCTGATACTTCTGCATGTGTATCTAGTGGAGTATCAAACAATGGTCTGCCACCTCCTCACAGCAGCAGCACAGGAAGACGTAAACTACGCAACGAAAGGGCCCTTGCATGCAGCAGCACCAGCAGCAACAGCACCAGCATCAACAGCACCAGCAGCATGGACAGCAGTCGTGCGGTAGGGGAGAGGGCACGCACCTCCTCTTATATATCGGGACTTTCAACAGGTAATATTTGCTCGGCTTCTGCAGAAAAGAGAAACATGTATCAGAGACAAAGCAAAGAATCAATATGTCTGAGACAGCTGCTGCTTCTTCTTCTTCCCCTAATACAGCTCCTCTGCCTCCTGCCACTGCTCCTGCTCCTCCTCGTCCTCTGTACTCACGTCCCGTGTACACCTTTCATATTCAAATCTATAGGCGCTATTCTTGCACTGCAAGCAAAAGCTGCAGCAGCAATATTCACTGCTGTAGTACCACCAACGCCAGCAGCAACAACAGTAGTGATAGCGTCCCAAACAGCTGCAGCAACAGCAACACTAGCACCACTAGCACGAGCGGCAGCAGGGAAAACCACAACAACCCGAGCAGCAACAGCAACACTAGCATCAGCAGCAGCAGCAGCAAGAGCTCCACTAGCACGAGCGGCAGCAGGGAAAACCACATCAACCCGAGCAGCAACAGCAACACTAGCATCAGCAGCAGCAGCAGCAGCAAGAGCTCCACTAGCACGAGCGGCAGCAGGGACAACCACAACACCCCGAGCAGCAAACAGCAACACTAGCATCAGCAGCAGCAGCAGCAGCAAGAGCTCCACTAGCACGAGCGGCAGCAGGGACAACCACAACACCCCGAGCAACAGCAGCAGCAACAAGGCATGTAGTAATAACAGCAGCAGCATTGGCAGCAGAGTTACGTGTGACGGCAGCGATAAGAGTGAGAGCTACACAAATACTCGCCGACTTTTTTTCGATGGAAGAAGCACCCCTTGACAGCGGCACCGTTCTCTTGGAAAACTCAAATCATGTATTACGCTTGCGTACGAACGACGGTCGAGCTGCCTTTAGAAGAGCAATGCCCAAATTCCCCCTCTCCCGACGCAACCACTGCCACCCGTAAAACCACCAAAGTGTGCATGCAAAAGAAAGCACAAGCGAAAGGGACATATGATAATAACGCAAGCAGTATTTGCAGAAACACACCGCAAGCAGAAGAAGCAGCAGCAGCGGCGGATGATGAAGAGCAGGAGGAGGAGGAGGAGGAAGAGGACGATGAGGAAAACTCACAACACAGAATACCCCTGCTGTAACAGCCACCACCCGCTGTCTCTCTCTCTCTGTGTCTGTCTTCTTCCCCGTCCTCCTCCTCCAATTTTGCTGTCTATGTTGTTGGCTTTCTCTCTCTCTCTCTGTCAACGTATCTCTTACTCTGTGAGTTTTGCGCTCTAGTATATGACGGTGTACTAGAGGATGTACAGACCAATATATATGTGTATGTGTGTCTATATGAAGCTCAGTACAGCTCTGTGTGTATGCCCCTGTGGTGCTCTACACATACTTGACATATATATATATACATATGTATGTATGTATATATATATATATATGCATACGTATCTCTGAGATAGTATGTAACGGCAGGTAAGCAGGTGGGATTGACATACGCTAGTAAAAGGCTACTACTACTCATAGTACACCTACTACTAGTAGTGGTTCCCCGACTACTACTACTACTACACCACATATTATTATTTGCAAAGCAAGAAGAAAAGTACGTTTTCTGCTTCTTGGGACAGAAAGAGAATAGAACCACGTCTTCCTGTTTAGCAAAACAAAGGTGCATCATACCTACTAATAATGATGAATAACAAGTGACGTACTACCTACTGACCTACTGAATAGGGGGCTTTTCGTCGTTTTCGAGTGCTCACGAGGAAATGTAGACGTGCTTGCCAACGAATTGAAGGAGATAATTGTGAAAGAAAAATTCTCTTCTTCCCCGCTGACGCTCATGTGGAGACACTGAAAAGTAAACAGTGTACCCTGCGTGTGCGATCAAGTGACGAAGACCGTATGTATACTTAATGAGCATCAAAGAAGCGGTTGTATGTATTACGTGCAGCACTGTGTATATGTGTATGACTGAGATTCACACGCCTAGCTAGCGCGACCACAGCCAGCGGGAGCATGCGTTACTTATAATATGTGTGGAGGCGGATAGCAGATACATATGTCAGCGCTCACAGGTGAAGGAAGGTACACAAACTCGAGATACAGCGTGCTATAAAGCCTGCGCTAAAACATGTGTACTCTGCTTATATCATGAGGCCTGCACTGAAACCTTTGTACGTTAGTCATACCAGAAAAATCCTGCAGTTGAACGTATGTATTCTACTCATACTAAAAAGCCTGCGCTAAAACATGTTTTCTGTACGACTGATGCTGCTGCTGCAGCTTCTTTGCTCTCCACAGTATCATACATCGTAACATCGATACACATGTACACCTACCTTACACGTTGGTATCAGTCCGAATGACATAACTAATATAGTATACCCTACAAGTGCAATGCATGTCCAGAAAGTAACAGGACGTTTGGATGATGGAGGATGATGCTCGTATGGGTTATTCAACTCCTCGGCAGCAGTATTCGAGGTGCACTGTAAATATTCGAAGAAGTGGACAAGTAGATTCTTCAAGGCATAAAGCTCCCTGTCGCTTTCGGTTCCATAATCTGAGCACCTCTAGGCTGGCTCGCGTAAAACAAAGACAAATCCGTTTTCTAAGAACAAGAAAGTGACTCTCCTCAAAAGCACACACGGTTTACAGAGTCCCTATTGACAGCAGACGCAACAGCACGATCAACGATAACATATTTTCTCTAGCGCGCAGGCGGTCGAACAACAATCACAGTGTGACCATGCTACAACCAGCTTCTGAATACATACTATGCCTCTGTCTGCAACCCCCACGTTGTGACAACCCATCTCTACGCTCTCAGGGCGACCGCGCTCTAGCCTCTCACCCGTGAAAAGAGAAGATGCCACGCTGCAGCCCATCTGTAAACCATATAAAATACCTGTTTTTGCGACCACGCTTCAGCTCATCTGTGAGTATATGATATGCTGATGTTTCCTAGACACGAAACATACATAGATCTGCATGTAATTACTAGGCATAAACCACCGAATGCTACTACGAGTACGGACTGTTTGTTAGACGCACTTGGTGGGGGTGGCTGGTAGTGCCACGCACATACTACGCATGGAGCGAATCATCGAGAAAAGCCCGTCTTGGCCGCAATCATAGAACGATTAATGCGTTTGTCGGCAAAGTGGAACTGGTGATAGGCTGCAGTTGTTCTCGAGGACGTTTTTCAGATACTCGAGACAGAAAAACGTAGCGGGCAGTGCTGCCATTATCCATTTTTATATGCACGCACTGACGGTACGTCGGACGCACGAAAGGCATCTGCAAACCTACAACCTTCGAATGTCGCCACTGTACTCAAAATACACCACCACCCAACGTTCACATTCGCGGACATATTATATCCTCGAGGATGAAGAGAGGTGCGTACAGAAGAGGCTGCTACGCATGTTGGGGAGAAGTTTTTGGTGTTGCAACATCTGCAGTAAGGGTCTCTGTTTCCGTTAGCACCGCAGATACGGCAGGTGCCCTTGTTATGTGCAGATTCATATAAACAGATATAAACAATAGGAGACCCGAGAAGCACGCACTTTCGAAGAGTCGACGAGTAGTAGCACTCTTTCGGCGGATCCTATTTGATCACACGAGAGATATACGAAACTGAACTTGCTACCATCTACTTCCATGCGAATGCAGGGGCAACATACGTCGAACGCATGTAGGGCATACGCGCATCTGCAACGAATCATTCGTTGTTACCATTATCTTGGAAACATTAACCCCTAGCATTAGCGGAGACACATACTCATGTGTGTCCACTTGCTGCCTGCTAGGTCACCCATCAATCTTTGCCTTCCAGGCTTCTGCAGTAAGTCGGGCTTGAAGCCAAGCTTTCAGTACGACTTTTCTTCCGAGGAAACTCTCCCCTATGTAGCTCACAGGATTGCTTCTGCGGTGACGCCGGCTAAGAGCGACACGATCAGCCGTACGTCTGCTCTAGAAAAACTTTTCTGACGTTATTCACATGATTACCGGCCTGCTTGACAATTGTGTGCATATCAAATCCCTCTCGACAGCTGTTTCTATATGTCTGCGCGTGTGTGTATGGCTTCCTGACGATTATACTTCTGACAAGAGACGTCAACACATCATGTGGTCAGCGCATGGGTATGCCGGAACCATGAGCAGATATAACGTAGCGCAGATGAAAACGCTTGACCGTACAACATGTACATATGTTAATATGTACATGTGTGTGTATATTTGCTTCTATATGAACATGCCAATGAGTGTGATTGTAGAATTTTTGCTGGCGTACATGGACACGTGTTTCCTCATTTGTCTTGCGTGCGTCAGCTATTCTGTACGCGTGGCACTCTAGTGGCATACTCGTAGGCTACGGTGTATGTAGCTCAGGGTATGCAGCTAGGGACCTCAGTTGCGCCAACTACTCGACCGATTGCTACCTGCCGCTGCGGTGGATTCATTCAAGCTTTTATTGGTACACGCCTTGAATACAGATAAATGCTTGAACATGTATACAGAGGGATCCACAGGTATGCGTGTGTATGTATGTGTGTATCGATGTTTATATGATTACAGTGCGTGCTCATCACACGATGCCTCTCTACTCGCACATAATATTCTACACAGATATACTAGCTGTGTTTTTATTCATGTGGACTAGAGTCGTACACGTGGTAGCTGTATAGCTGTATTTTACGCACATCCGCTCTGACATGGCTGGTGGACGTTTCCTGGGGCTGGATGCCACAAAGATTCACGTGACTTCTGTGTAGGTTCAAAATCACAAAATGAGAAAAAAAAGTCCCAGGGGAAATAAACACGAGAGGTAGGTACACACTGCTTTAAAACTGCACTTCGTTGGCCCGGGCACTATACGCTGACACAGCATAGATGAGAGTATATATGTATATATATATATATACATACATACATATATATACATACATATATATATATATATATATATATATATATATATATATATATATACATACATACATACATACATACATACATACATACATACATACATACATACATACATACATACATACATACATACATACATACATACATACATACATACATACATACATACATACATACATACATACATACATACATACATACATACATACATACATACATACATACATACATACATACATACATACATACATACATACATACATACATACATACATACATACATACATACATACATACATACATACATACATACATACATACATACATACATACATACATACATACATACATACATACATACATACATACATACATACATACATACATACATACATACATACATACATACATACATACATACATACATACATACATACATACATACATACATACATACATACATACATACATACATACATACATACATACATACATACATACATACATACATACATACATACATACATACATACATACATACATACATACATACATACATACATACATACATACATACATACATACATACATACATACATACATACATACATACATACATACATACATACATACATACATACATACATACATACATACATACATACATACATACATACATACATACATACATACATACATACATACATACCATACATACATACATACATACATACATACATACATACATACATACATAAATACATGCATACATACATACATACATACATGCATACATACATACATACATATGTGAATATACATATGAACGTATGTGCGGAGACAGAATGACATACTAAGAAAGAATTTCCTTTAAATTGCGGATTGTGCCTGTACAATTTAATAGGCATCAAGTTCCTATCTACACCTATATACCGCAAGCGCTATATTGAATTTTGTATGACAGCTGACAAGGACACATTCACTCTTTAGTTTATATACGTATAAATTAGTGCGCGTAGGTGTATCACATTTTTCCTATATACACGTATAACGGAGTGCGCATATATGAAGAGCCGCAAAAACTTCGTATGAGAGTAAGCGGGCAGACATCTCTTCACACAGACGTATAGGGCAGTGCGTATATACGGATACATTCTCTCTATATACACGTATAAGGTACTGCGTATATGTGTTAACACGTATAAGGTACTGCGTATATGTGTTACATTCTCTACTATATACGTATAAGGTAGAGCCTAAATGCAAATGCATTTGCTATATATATACCTTTGAAATAGCGCGTACATACGGATGCATTCTCCCCACACGCACGTTTATGTTAGTGCGTATGTGCGGCTAGAGTCTCTCTCTCTCTATCCATCTATATATATATATATATAAGGTAATGCGTACATACAGATACATTCTCTCTCTGTATACATATAAGAAAATGCGTATATGTTGATACATTCTCTACTTATACACGTATTATGTAGAGTGTATATGTGAATACATCCTCTTTACATGTACGTTTAAGGGTAGTGCGTATGTGCGGATGTACATTCTCTCCATATGTATTTACGTATAAGCTGACGCGTATTCGTGGATACTTTTCCTTCAACTATACGTGTAAGGCGGTGCGTTTGTGTGGAAACAATTCCTCACTATAGATATTAAAGGCAGCGCGTATATGTAATACATTTCCTCTTTATACACGTAACTAGGTAATGTGTTTATATGTGAATTCACATTTACTGTATATACACGTGTAACGTAATGCGTACATTGGGTGGACACTTCCTCCTCATATGTAGGTAAGAAATAGTACGTATATGTGGTGATATACGTTCCCTTCATGCAGAAGTATAAGGTAGTGCGTATACGTAAGTGTTCTTCGTTTCATTGTGTGCACGTACAAGTTCGAGCGCATATGTGGTTACATTCCCTTTACAGTAGATATGTGTAAGGTAGGATCTGTATTTGGATGCATGCTCGTTATATATCCGTATAAGGTTGTGCGTATGTGTGAACAGCCACATGTAAAGAATTCTAAAGTAATCATAAATCTTACTATATGTATCGAAAGAGTGCGTTCTGTACCACATATATTTGCGTTCACGAGTTAGGTAGGACGAGGTGGTACACTCTGTACGTAGAATACCTGTACGTAGGTTATTATTATATAATTGTGAGCAGTGTACACACACGTAAAGAGTTTTTGCTGAGAGAAGAAGAACCAACCGTACTTTGTGCAGGCCTCTGAAATTGTGAGAAAAGCCAGGCGCATATGCAGTTCAAAGCAGTGGCAGTGCCAGTGACGCTGCGGCTTTCCTGCTGTATAGCTACCTCCTCACGGCGGCAACTCCCAGGGAAATTGAATGGGCAGCGCGGCACTACTAATGTCTACATTTGTACTGCAAGGCTGACAGCTGTGTGAAAACACGACCACTTCAATTACTACAGCACCGATATATTTACTTAAAAGTAACAGCGCCCCGGTAAAACCATGTGCGCATAAACATGAGCTTGTCAGCGCACAAATCCCCAAATACACAGCGATACTACCGGCCGTAGAAGGAGTTTGCAGCCCCTCCGGAAACCAGTAATATCTGAGAAGCACTTTCAAACAAAGTGACTGCAACTACTTACAGTGCAGCAACAGCACGTCTCTAAGAGAGCGTTGCTCCTGTACGAATTCAGTAGCGACAGCAATACGTTATTCGGACGGAATATGAGTGCTTGTGGTGTATATTAATTGCAATAACAGCATATCCTGAACAGAGGTATGACTATTTAGACAATTTCTGTTGCAATAGCATAGAAAAAATGCCTGCACCTACATACGTTGCAGCAGCAACACCTCTGCGACTAGCTCCCCGTTCTACTACTACCACTCCTACTAGCAGCAGTAGTAGATTGCTTCTTTACAAGCAGCAAGTCTCCGGAGCGCCACCACAGTTCAGCTGAAGCTGTAGCTTCTAGTAGGTCAGCAGAAGCAGCTGCAGCCGTCACTGAATGAAGCAGTACAGCAGCACGCTGCGTTGGCTTGCGAGAGCAGCGCTTGCCGCATTTTCAGATGTAGAGTACAGAGTTTTCTACAGCAGCAGCAGTCGCTCCTTCAAAAGCCGCAAGCCTCAAGAGCGTGAACAAACATCCCGGTGTCAGTCCATCACAGCAACAGCTGGGTGCGCTCATCTCTTTACGTCATAATGCTCTGGTGCCTTCAGAGGGGCGTCGAAGTGATACATGTTTGTCCCCCTACGGTCCGCTGCAACAACCTACTGCGACAGCGTAGGAGGTACAACACATTGTGAAACGACAATTGCCTTGAAATACAACGAAAGCAGCAGCAGTAGCTATGAGGCGGTAAAGAAATAGGAGCAGCAGTAGTAGCTAGAAGCATTAGCACTCTCCTAGGAGCAGGAGTAAGTATGAGGCCATATATGACCAGGAGCACGAGCAGTACGTATAATGCATGATTATACAAATAGAAGCAGCAGCAGCGGCCGTGCCGTGCTATACAATACGAGCAGCAGCAGCGGCTGTGCCGTGCTATACAATACGAGCAGCACCAGTAGCTAGAAATATACCAGCATGCAAGTGAGAGCATCAGCAGCAACAGCCGCAGTGGCTCGTATTCAATGAGCAGGAAGCTCTACATAGCGTCCGTGCAGTGTGCATGTACAGCTCCACCTGACAACAGCCTCAGTAAAGCAGCAGCAGAAGCTCTCGTTCTGGCCACGAACAGGGCCACTGCGACACCAATCACTACACCACTGTTGGCAGAAGGAGTGTAGCTGCTGCCGCAGCAGCCCACACCAATAGTCCACGAGTGCTCCACGCGTAAAAGTAGGAGAACAGGTGCAACAGCAGCCCTATGCTTTGTACAGGCAGCAACTATGCGTACCAGGACGGATGCAAGAGTGTCCGCAAGACGTGTTTGAATTTTCTTCTGCACAGCCTATTTGCAACAGTTTTCATATATCACTGCCTGAGGGTCGTATCGCAGCAGGTTGTTTGTATGGAAGTGCCTCAGTACCTCGTATAGCAGCATGTTGACTGTGTATCACCTCCCCCTGAGAGCAAGGCGTGTAGCGGCTAGTCAGCTGTTTATCACTGCCTGTAAGCGTCGCGTATAGCAGCAATTTGCTTGCGTATCACTGCCTGAGAACGTCAGATAGCAGCATTTCAACTATGTGTCAGCCTGTGAGCGTCTTCAAGGAACAAGCTAACTGTATAATCCTGCCTGAGGGCGTTCGGTATAGCAGCAAGTTGATTGTATATCACTGCCAGGGAATGTCACATAGCAGCATGTTAACTATATATTTCAGTCTGTGAGCGTCTTAGAGGAACAAACTGACTGTATATCCCTGCCTGAGGGCGTTCGGTATAGCAGCAAGTTGATTGTATATCACTGCCTGGGAAAGTCACATAGCTGCATGTTAATTATATATTTCAGCCTGAGAGCCTCGCACTGTGCGCGCTGACTGTATATATCACTGCCTGAGAGCGTTGCATAGCAGCCAGTTTGCTCATCGCAGCGATCCGGTGTACGAGTCTTCTGGTGGTGGGGCAGGGAGCAACGACAGCGATGTATATGTGTGCTGTCGAGTGTGCTGATGTTTCATTAGAGCGACAAAAGCAATGACAACCGAAGCGCAGTCACGTCACACACTTTCTCAGAGCGTTAGGGCTGCAGCATTAAGGGCCCTGTTTCCGGTAAAATCGAAAGTCGGTGCAGCATGGGAAGAGCACCTGCTGCAGCAAAAAATGATCTCCCTACCTGAGGATGCTGCCGCTACTACAACTGCACAGAGTACAGATATGATTTGTTGCAAGAACAACTCTTTTGTGTACTACCATGAGGCTGCTACAATGCGCTCTGTGCTGCTGCTGCTGCTGCAAGAGCGAGTTCTCTCCCGCTGTCAACGTGCTGCTACAATTAAACTGTCACAGTCTTGCAACAGCAGCGACGCGTTTCCTCTGCTGGTTGAGCCTGTCGCAAAGCAACAGTGTTGTAGGAGCCACGTGTTTTGGCTGCCCTTCAGGCTATCGCTGGGTGCTGCTCCTGCAGAGTATTGGTCATACTGTTGCAGCATCAACAGCACTGTTGTGGCTGTTACAGAGTAATAGTACTACTGTTACAGCAGCAGCAGTTTCCCTCAGTTATAATGTGTAGCTGCCGCAAACTAATAGTCACCCTGTTGCAAAAGCATCGCTTCTTTTCACTGCTACTGAGACTGCTATCGCTGCCGCCGCTGCTGCTGCTGCCGCTGCCGCAGAAGGTATACTAGTCTATCACACTATTGCGGCAATTGAATATATATATACGTATAATACACGTGTAGTACTGGTAAAGAGCGATGCATTAGAGGAGATCATTATGAAGAGAACTGCAGTCACAGGAGCAGCAGAAGGAGCAGCAACCAATACTCCTGGTTCAGATATGAGGAGTTTACAGTAACTATATATACAAATATCCCTGCATGAGGCTTTCTGCGAAGTGAACAACAGGACGTCCATTTCCGTTATGCTGTGCAATAACTTTTTTAAAAAAAAACCTCTTTCGAGACAGAGAGAACTAAAAGGACGAATACTATGTAAATGAAGAAAACTTGAAAATCGGTGTTTCTCCTAAAACAAATATTGTATATGCCGTCTTCTGCGATGTACACGAACGAAGATGAAGACAGACATATACATATACATACGTACATACATATATTACACACACACACACACGTATACAATATTATACACAGGCAGAAATACTACCCACATACGCTCAGACGCAAACAGACATCAACAAGACGTAGTAGCCGTTGATGTTATATATAATATTGTATATATGATTTATATTTTGATGTTATATACACATATATAAAACAAATAACAAACTGTGCAACACACACACATACACCCACACTCATGACTCAGACAGACGTCGATATAATGTGAATGACTCATCGAGCCACGATATAATACAAAAATTGATTTGGTACATCAGGCTTCGTTAAAAAGCAGCAGCAACACCAGTGTGTGCTATAGCTGCAGAACACGCCGTCCGTTCTTCCAGTCATACATTACATGCGACCCTACACCCGTCTCTTTCCCTCTCAACTCGCATGCATCCAATGTTTCACCAATCTTGACCTAGAAACAACAACACACACACACACACACATAGACGCACGCGTACTTCTCAATAAAACTCATATACATATATAAGTAGGCTCCTATACAGGTGTTCCTCTATATAAGTCACAGTGAGCGCAACTTCGGTGTAAATATATTTGCAATTTCAAATACATTTGAATGAGTTCTGCAACAAAAAAAAATTAACGAAAAACCACATATATACATATATATACATACGAGATAAGGCATCTACGTTATGAGAGCATATACATCAATGTGTGTTGTTTTGTATATATATATATATATATATACATATATATATATATGTAGACGTAGATGTGGGAATACACATGTATCTGGATATATATATAATATACATATATATACACATATGAGATGGAGCACCTACGTTCTGATAGCGTACATAGATGTATATTGTCTTCTACGCGTAGACACATATATATATATATATATATATATATATATATATATATATATGTAGATACAGGAATACACACGTATCTGGATATATATATGGACAGATAGATAGATTCGCGTGGCAGAATGTATTCGCTCATATATTATGTACATGCCACAGGCGCTCACAATACGTCTTATACAAGCGGAGGCTACATATAACAAGAAAAAAACTGGCCTTTCGCGGTTCCATCCACCCCTATATATGTATATACACTCTAGACACTGATATATATATATATATATTAATAGATATTCTAAAGACTAAGACTAACATATATATATGAATTTATCTCAAAAACCAATATATATATACATATATAAATATTTTTTAGAACAAACAATTAGGGCCTATGACTAAATAATCTAGTGACTAAGTCACTACATTATTTATATACACCCATTCGCACGATTTCACATACGCTTTTGCTTGCCCTTCCCTCTCTACACAGAGCATCCTCTCCTCCTCTGCAAGTGTGCCTGTAAGTGTCCACCAGAAACGATTTGGGCTCTTTCTCGTTCAAACATTTTCATGCATACATAACTCAAAGATGCAGCTTCTGCTTATATCTGTCTGTACAAGTGTTCTGACTGTTTCAAGTGATACTACAACTTCATACATACAGATGGATATTACACATAACTATCACAATGCATATTATATATATAGTGTTCGAATAGTAGCTACTGCACATGTCTATACCACCGTATATATATGTTGTGACTATCCCGAGTGATGATTATATATATATATATATACATATCAATCTCATATATTCCTTTCCATGCACACACATGCATACAACTATATCTTCTTGTGGAGCAGAGACAAATGGAAAACAATGCGCCTGCCTGTATCCGTGTGTGGTTTTCCTTTATTATCTCGAGTGATGATACACATTCATAAGTATATGAATATATATATATATGTATCAATATATATCAATCACACATACATCTACTAACACGTATAGACATATATATATGTATATATGTGTAGAAATGTATTAGATAATAAACTTGCCTTCTTCACATATCCAGAATTGTTCTGAATGTCTCACGTGGTCAAAATACCCACAACATATACATATAATTATATATACTGATATATCAGTGTATATATATATATACATATTCACAGATCTATCAACGAACATATACCCATATGACCATATATAAAGAGACAGCAAGCAGTAAGACCTAAGGACAGATTCAAGTACGCTTTAGGAAGTCGTGTAGACAAATCGCTAGACTTGCTGAGTCCCTCACCTTTCTCTCTGCCTCCCCATGCACCACCTTTCGCTCTTCCGCGTGTGGGTCGTTCATCTTCCTCTTCTGAGTCCGAAATATCGTCAGAACTGCAGCAGCAGTCACCACACACACCTTTCAATTCCTGAATATGCAAAACTGTCTATATATATATATATATCTATATATAGATATATATACATATATATATATATACAGATGTTGAACATGTCCGAGTATATACATATATACGGTTATATATTTACGCATGTATACATACAAATGTCCAAGTCCAAACAGGAAAGTATGACGTGTGTTCATATAGATATATATATCCATATACATATATATATATATATATATCCTATGTATGTCCAGGAGGTTCAATATATATATATATATATATATATATGTACGAACAATTTTATACAAATAGAGTTGATGCCCACCACACAACAGATGGATGATGACTATACACATGTATATGTGATACCTACACAGACGGATATGCGTCATACACAGAGTAACGCACGGATACATGGAGAAAGCATATACTAAGAACCAATACCGTGTCAAATAGGTAAACAAATATATATATATATACATATATATACATATATATATGTATATATATATGTTTACGTATATGTATATATATGTATATATATATGTATATATATATAATATATATATATATATATGTATATATAACTGTAGACGTACGTATGCACCCCTTTGCTAGCATTTCTCTTTACATGACAGGAATATATATATACGTCTACATACATACACATTATTACAGAGAAATACAAATATATGTATATGTGCATATGTACAGTCTTCTCAGTATGTCACCATCAGCAGCCAGATCTGCCCCTCGTTAGAGCTAGGCATACATATTGTGAATATATATCATGTATGTATTTCGATGTGTACAGCAAGCGCATTGAGAATGTGAATATATGTATATAGAGAATGGATAGAGGATGCTGCTAATATAGAAATATATTTTATATATATAAAGAGAGAGAGAAAGCTTATACAGATATATAAATGTATATAGAAAGATAGACACAGAGACGGAGACTGTCGCTAATATACACATTTTAACAAGAGACATAGTGAGAGAACATCTTACTCAGCATCTTCATCATCGTCCATATCTTTCCATCTGATCATCATCGTCAGCCTCTCCGAGGAACCATTTGACTGCTTGTGGTATAATTCTATCTGCAGTCGCATGCACGTAAACACTAACACCACCCAATGTATATATATGTATACGTACAGATATTGTGGGGGACGCCACATAAAACTGACCTCTGTGACATGAATGACGGCTGCCAATTCGCTTGATCGAACCAGCACACAAAACATACCACATATATATATATATATATATATTCATACATATATATATGTATGTGGACATACATACATATATGTATGTATATATATACATATACATATTCGAGAAAAAAAAAATACATGTACAGGAGTAATGTTGTTCATAATGCATATAAAGATACATGCACACTGGTACACTTGGGATAGTAAATTAATAGACTGCTTCTCGATTACTTGATACTGTCAAAAGACGTTAGTCGCGCGCTTCACAGACCTCCCTCCCTCCTTAAATACACGTACACATGCGTATAATTTACACTTGCAGAATCGGGATCGATAGGGGCCCATACAGAAACAAAACGACACCCACGTACACAATGTACATGCATATACACATATCCACACATATACCGCGCACACACCCACACACATACACACACATATGTACACAACACACATAACTACACACATATACGTATATACATACTATACTCACATATAAATGTTTACATACATATATATATACATAGGTAGACAATACATACACATGTACACACACGCACACAGGTACACTACACGTGCACAGCTACACTCATATACACACACATGCTTACCACACACACACACGTACAAACACACACACGAACATACATGTACACAAACACGTACATATATATATATATATATATATATATATATATATATATATATATACGCAACAACATACACATACACACACATGAGAGATATTTACGGACACCCACTAGTTCTTAATTTATATGAGAGCGCCAACTCCACCGGCGCGTCAACGACGAGATTTAGGTAGGTACATGTGTGTATGTGTGTACATCTTACTTGTCGTCAAAGTACGTATTACGAGTACATATATATATATACGGTGCATGTATGTATGTGTGTACCTCTGTCTACTTATCGTGGTTATTCAGTACCTATTGGTCCACATACGTATGTAGGGCACATGTGTGTGTATGTGTGAAGATAAAGCTACTAATCGTCGAATTACGCAATATGTACACATATATGTCCATTCATGCGTACATGTGTCTACAGGCTAAACGAACATATAGTTATATATATGTGTATGTGTTAAATATAATTATATAAATATATGTAGGAAGATACAAAAAAAGAGAAAACCTACCCTGATGACAACACCGATGTCATAATCAGCCTCCACCACCATCTGCAATTCGCCGACCTGCAAGCGCAGTAAACGTGATCATAATTCACATAGCAAAACGCAGCAGAGATAAAATCACCGCAAAACAGCAGCACATGTGATGGAATGGCATATACATATAAAAGAAATAGAGGAACACATGATGGCATATGTACAGACATATATATATATATATGTATAATGACAAAAAAAGAGCATACATGATGGAATATATACATATATATATAAATAGAACAGGAAGATAGATGCATGTGCTGGCATGTATGCATATATACATATGATTAACATCAAAACAGGAGCACACGTGACGGCGTGTACATACACTACGGTCACAAAATGCATGTGGCATTATGTGCAACAAAAACGATGGAGCAAGCCAGCGCATATATATAGTTATACACATATATACGTATATATCTACTCAAAGATGTGCGGTACGTACAACACATGTGTACGCCTTGATTTAATGTATTTAAATCGACGACGTGTAAAAATGACCGCAGGATACGTCCACTTCGGTATCACATGTACTCAGGCATATTCATAAGACTGATGTGGTGTACGTACACCGTAACAGTACATCGAGACGCAGTGTGCAAACATAATGACGTATAAAAACAGCCGCACGATATGCCAATTATGTGATCACTGGTTATCACTACGCATGTATGTACGTGGGAATTAATGACGGATGGGACCAACACGTACGTGAGGCGCCGCACGGTGAGACTGTACATATGAGTCTGTTTTGCAGGTTTCTCTATGTCAAAAAGAAGAGCTAGAGAAGGAAAATCAGAAACAGCTTCAGTTCCAGTACATTCACGCGAACAGTATTAACATGTGAGTTTAAGAGTGTGTGAGGTGACGCACTGTCTGAAAAGCGGAAAAGAGCTACACAAAAAAATTGATACAGGCTTCCTGAAGAACGCTTTTAAGAGTAATGAATATCCAAGAAAAAGAGGAACACAGCTCTCGTAGGGTGTACACACACCACACGAACAGCAATTGCAATGAACATATATAGCGAGACCTCTAGCACTGTGCACATGTACATGGGAACAGTGATATATAGATGTTTCTGTGATGGTAGATACCTCGTGAGGAAGTCATAGATACCCAAGAAAAAGAAAGGAAAACAGCTCTCGTGGAGTGTACATACACCACACGAACAGTAACTGCAATGTATGTAAGAGAGTATCTCAGGTGATATATACGACATGACCGGAATATAAACAGAATCGACGTCAACACAAGTGAAAACACCACTTTAACTCTGTGTACCGCACACAGTAGAGACAGGAAAACAGTATTAATACTGCATGTTACGTACTACATACAGTAATGAAGTAACACAGCTTTCTAGTCCAGTGTACATACACCACCCATGTGTGCAGATATAGTGGAGCGTATCAGGTGACAGTATACGTCGTAGCGCGCTCCGACTCAGACAAAACACGGACCACAACCACCACCACCGCCACTAGGTGAGGTAATGAAAATTGGAGATTTCACTACATCCTCTTGAGTTGAAAGCACAGCCACACATAATATAAAGAATACCTGTTTGTCTGTCATGGCCTCGAGTTTCTCATCAGTAGGTATGTCGTGGTCCGCAAAGAAGTTGAAGAAGCTTTCGGTATCGACCACCTCCTGAACAACACGCGTTTGTCGCGTTTTTTTATTTCTTTGTTTTCTAGTGACGACTTTTTTCGTCACATCCTTCCCGGGCTCCCACAGAATTTCCGTACTACGTGTACTTGTCAACTCTGCTCCTCCAACAGACACTTCTGCTTCTCCTCCATCTCCCTCAGTACGACCTTCTTCTCCACCCGCACCAGTAGCTACGTCGCTCCACTGCCTCCCCCTACTGTCGTCAGATGGTAGGATTTAACTAAACGTGTAGGAGAAAAGTAGGGGTTAGGTGCAAAATCAAATATTAATCGGAACTCTCGGGATATTCCGCTCCACTTTTCTTCTCACTGTTCCCTTCTCCTAATGAAGAATTCTGCAGAACCCCAAATAAATAATCAATGAATTCAACGCACATATATACATATACATACACATATATATATGTATATTTTTAACACATATATATATATATATCACACTCACGCATATATATTTATATGTAAGTTCTGTATACTCGTCAGATACACCCTCTCGGACTACTTCAAAACATGAAACCACACATCTATATATATATATATATATATATGTATACACACAGATCTGCAGATATACATACATGTATATATATGGATATGTCTTGCGCATTTGCAAGACTTCATATATCATATACTAACATACGCAGACATATTCAGATTTATACACATACGTATATACAAATGTGAAGAAATATATATATATTAGTATCTGAACCGGTTACTCACACATAGATATACACGTATATATACCCACGTATGCACATATAAGTCCCACGTATGCACATATAAGTATATAGAAAATATTTAGGTATCCATGTATAAACTCTTTGCTCATAATACATAATATCAAATATACGTATATGTGAGCACCTTTTTCATTATGTTAAACAGTATGATTACAAGACGACCAAGAGCCATATACATGTAGAAAACGCGAGTAAGCCCAAATATTGCCTCAGTATAGTTAAAGCTAGTGAATAGACGAAGGGGAATAGAATAACGACTGCTACATTCACCTTACAGAGACAGAGAGACGAGTACAAAACAACTCTCTGTGATACAGTACAGTAGACGTAAAGAGACTAATTCCCGCTTACGTGAACACAGTATGGAAGACCTTCACTGTACTTATCGTAACACACACACACCACACTGAGTGGTGAGTTACAGAACAGAAACATCTCTTTCAGTCACTGAGGAAGAAAGAGTGATTATGCTGATGTCTCTGGTTTACACCGAGATAGTTCACGCAAGTAATACGAAGAGTGTAGAGAAAAAACTAAGTATTTCTTTTTACGGACGCAGAAATAGAGAGGTGTAGAAAACAACTGCAAAAAGACAGAACAACTGACGGAGTTACTGTTGTAGCGCACACAATAGCTACAAACTTGATCAATTTGAAAAACGAAAAAAAGAGAGAATTTCTGAGAAAGCAAGAAGTCAGCTGCTCTGTCTGGCAAATAATATTCACCTCTCCATAGACACGAATAGAGAGGATTAAAAAAAAAAAAAAGAAAAATAAGATTTTTTGAACAGTAGATAGAGAAAGGGTTAATATAACAATCCGAGAGAGGAGGAGGAAGAAAGAGAAGTCCTTAATAATCGAGAAATCTCAAAAGCTTTATGTTGTGTATTGAAAAGACGTACAGTAATAGCACAACGACCTCCACCCGTAGCAGACGCTGATCTTTGTTGCTGCTCTTCTTGTTCACGCTCCGTCCTTCTCTGCTCTTCCGGTGTGAAATATTCGCAAGAGATATTTTGCAGATATTCAAGCACTGGTTCATCGTGCTCTTCTATCAGGTCTGCAATTGTGCTATTTCGTTTTAAACATTCCAACCAAAAACGAGGACTGCCTGAATATACACCCCACACCAACAACACAAACACAGACAAAACACAGACATACACATAAATAATATATGTACTCATGTTATACACACGTATACAAATATATATGCATACACACACACACTCTCGCACCGACAACGAGGAACTGCCTGTACATACCCCATACCATCAACGATACACAGATACGGACACATATATATACTTAATATATATGTATATATATATGTATATGTATATGAATATATATATATATGTACATATACGTACACGTATACATACATACATACACGCCCCAACCGAAAAAGAGGAATGGCCTATACACACTTCCCCCACCATCAACACACAGAAACACATACACGTTTATATATATAGACTTTGATATGCCCACAGAGTCATACACACACGTGCACACCACCCATATACACAAACATAGACATACACACACGCGTTCACACACACGCAAACACATACATACATACACACACAGACACACATACATAAGCACACACACATACACACACACACACACGGACACATACACGCATGAACTCGGACTCTATACACATATACACACCCCTAACACACAGACACAGATATCCTCACCCACATACGAATATATGTATACACGCATACACATACATTTATACGCTAACACACACAAATACATATATACAACCGCCTGCATGAGGGCACAAGCTTGCATAGTAACGGAGAGTCAGACAGAAACACGCTACTCCCTCAGTACTCTACATGCCAGGCGGTGGTGTCTACTTCCATATAGAGGACGTACAGTGTAGCGATATATATATATATATATATATAAGATAGACACACTGCGTCATCATGACTATTACTATGCCCATCATCACCGTGTTTTGAAAGGACATAGTATACTATGAGAGTAATACTGGCAAGAGACATACTACTACTACAGCAGTTTGCATGCCAACCGGTGTTTCGCTTGCGTACCGCCCCAGCCCCAATAAATATGGAGTAGAACTATGGTAACGCAGTGCTGTTACATTATTAAAGCGGAAACGTACTACTATCTCGCTAATGTAATTACTAAGCCAGTAAGTGTTGTTCCTGAAAAGGCTGCTAATGAGGTGTTTCTCAATGACGCACATGCAATAACTCCCTTTCTGTTCTATTAATCACGCCACTCTTTTGACAGAGTTCGTGTTACAATGTAACACTCTCGTAACAGAAACGTACTCTCTCGCAGTAAGACACTATTTACTTTCTGACGCGCAACGCGGTGATTAAAAAAAAGATGTGGGTGTAGTAGCGATACTGCGCATGAGACGAAGGTAATCCGTGGCTAGTATGTGCCAGTGGATGTTTTCCAGAAGACGGAGAGGGTTTGCTGTAACGAAGTTATTTCGAGAGAAAAGTGTACTGTCTCTCTATTATGCCTATGTATTCGAGAAGGACGAGGGGGACAAGGAGGAGGAGGAAAAATCTACAAAATAATGTATATATAGAGAATCTCTACAATGCCAGCCTTTTTTTCTTACTCGGAGTAAGGACGTCTAGTGCAGTAGCGTTGCGATTATACGACAGACAGGAGGCGCGTCTCTATGCGTGTGTGCACGACTATGTGTGTGTGTGTGTGTGTGTGTAAAGCAAAGATGGCGGGCCACATTTTTGTGTATGTATACGTGTCTACGTGTGTAGTACGTGCGTGTGTGTAGATGGGTGGTGTGTGGATGCATGCGTATATGGGTAACGTGGTGTAGAGTTCTCTCTGTGTCTGTATGTATACCACCTCTCTGGGTTGTCCTCTTCGTCTGTCTGCAAGGTAGATCTGTTTTGTCTGCATGGAGAGTGTACGTAAGAGCAGTCCTCGAGACATGGTTGTTGGGAAGAAGCAGAGTAACAAGAAAACGCTCCCCAGTCCCTGCCACACCTCCTTCCACCGCCTCGCTGCTACTACTACTACTAGTAACTTCGGTGGAACTTACTGGCGTGCCTTTGTCATCTGCCGCCGGATTCGTAGGGTCTTTCTGTAGTAGACGTGATTGACGCTGTGCATAGAGAGGTTTATACAGAGCTTCATATTTCATTTTGAGAGCGATGAGCTCAACTTCATATTGACGTTCCAGTCGATCATGTTGGTGTTGTAGTCGGGATAAGAAATCCACTGCAGCACGTTGTTCCTGCGTCAGCAGTGTCAAGATTTCATTTTCTTCTTCCTCGTCCTCTCCACCTCCGCCTCCTCCTCCTGTTGCAAGTGGAGTAGCCATCCCCCCTACTCCTCTCTTCACAATTGACGCGCCTGGTCCTGCAGCATCAGAAGCAGTAGTGCTCTCTCTACTAACCATGGAAGCAGTACTAGCACTACTACTACTAGCAGCAGCAGCAGTACTGGAGGGCATGCTAAGGGTAGTACTACTGCTACTGTTACTACTACTACCGACTGCTAATGATGGTAATGCTGCACGTGGTGGTGCTGCTCCTGCTGATGGGCCTTTCATTAGTGAGGAGGTGGACGTGGAGGAGGGAGTAGTACTAGTAGTAGAAGGAAGTCCTGGCGATGATAGAAGACCTCTTCCGCCTCCCGTTTCTCCTCTCTCTCCTGCTCCGACACCAAGACTTTCTCCGCCACGAGAATTCTTGTCGCCTCCACTTCCATCTGGAAGAAGAAAAAAGTCGTAACAACAGCAGCACCAGAACTACCGTCACTCCACGCAAAACATCAACAACACTAGCCGTGGCGACGCACTACCTACTACAAATACTACTAGTAATGAAACAGCACCATCAACCTAGTATACAGTAGTAACAGTAATAACTCTACCACTAGTATTAGTAGTTGTAACAGTAGTAGTAGTAGTAGCTATTACTACTATTACTACTACTACTACTACTACGGTAAAACATTACCACCCACTAGTAGTAACTGTGACAGCACTAGCAGCAACAAATAACTACTATACCAACTACTGTAATAGCAGCACGCTAACATTTACTGTACAACACTACGAGAAAAAAGAGCAAAAATAATAGTTACGCTATGCAACTACTATAACTGCAACAATAACACTGAAACATCGTATGCCAGTATAACAGCAATAACAACAAGATTACTACTATTACTATTCCAGTATAGTAAGTGCAGTAGTAAGATTACTACACTATGCCAGTATAGTGAGTGCAATAGTAAGACTACTACACTATGCCAGTACAGTAAATGCAATAGTAAGACTACTACACTATGCCAGTACAGTAAATGCAATAGTAAGACTTCTACACTATGCCAGTATAGTAAGCGCAATACTAAGTGACAGCATGTCAGTACAACAGCCCACACCAACAGCAGCAATAACAGTATAAAGATATTATATAAGGAACACCAGCAGTCACATCAACATTGAGTAAGAGACTGCTACAGTAACGACAGAAAGACAGTAAGAGCAACTACATACAACAACAATACAGTCACAGCAACAACATATAGTAACAGCAGTATAACAATAATAGCAACAGTATATAGTAACAACAATACAGTTACAGCAATAATATACATTAGCAACAGTATAACAGTAACAGCAACACTAGAAGTAGTAGTGTTCCAGTACAACAGGAACACGAACACGAGTCCGTAAGCAAGAGGGTTGACAGCCACGTGGATAGTAACAACAGCACCAGCAACACTAGCGTTAACGGCATCATCATTGACAGAATTTACAGTAACAATACGTAGTGACAAAAATCACAGCACCACCGGCAACACGAAGAGAATGTACACACTCTATATATATACATATATATACATACATATACACGTATATATATATAGACAGGATAGAGGGCAGCACAAGGGAGACGATGGACATGACAGAGAAGTTCTCCTGCTTTACTTCTAGTTAGCCAGCAGCAGCAGTAGTAACACCCCCAGCAGCCGCCGTAGTAACACCAGCAGCACCACCACCACCGCAATGGCAGTCGTTACAGCGCAGCACAGCGTAATTCGATATGCTCTATAATGATGCGCTATGTACAAGACAAAGAAACACCCTTACTGCTACGAAACAATCAGGAGCACTAAAGTTCGGTAAGCTATATATGAAGAGAAACAGCAGTACAGTTTTCTCTCACACAAAAGCACCCACGCCCCGCCTTCGCCGCGCTTTACGTGGCCAACTATATGTATACGCAAGATATCACTACAGCTGTTGCCCTGCACTGATGGCTACCACAACATATATAGCAGGAGGAAGATAGTAGTAATTGCGATAGTATTCAGCGTACTGACGGCAGTTACTAGAGTAGCGGCAAATCAAGTGGTGGGGGCGGACACAGGGGGCGAAGATGTGCTAGAAGTGATATAGTAGACGCATACATAATATTATTATTGTGTAAGGGAATTGTGACAGGGCTTCATAACAGTCATCTGCAAGACGAATACGCGCTCACGAAAAAGAGAGATACACAAGGCATTCTTGAACACTGCTACGTTTCTTGGGGTTTTCCCGCCCTGTCGTGTTTTAAATGAGAGAGATAGATACACAAGGCATTCAACGAGACTGTCCTGTCTTTCTACTCGTGGTTTTCTTGCTCTGTTTCTGTGTTAATGTAAGTCTGCTGTAATGGGTAGAGCGTAGCCCTCTGTCTTGTACAACACCAGTGCAAAGGATATCACCCACGAAACATCAGTCGAAGACGACATCGGCACCACCAGTGACGAGCGACAGGACCCCAATACTTGGAAAAACTCATGCCACACCATACTACCAGCAGCCAGACCGCGTCAAACCATAAATGCATCCCGTAAGTATACTTACATACACATGTATATTTACATCTGTATATATACACATGTAAATATATGTATACATATATATATGTATATATATAGTGGTAGCCCCTGTCGACAGAAGAAGAAGCAGCAACAGCAGTACACACAGAGATGGTATACAGTGGTGGGGTTGCCATGACTGGAATCACCATTTAGCAGCAGCAGCAGAGGCATCAACAGCAAGAAACCTGCCACCGCATCAACAGTAGTAGTACTACGCAGAAACGACTGAAAGGACCTACACATACAATCACACATATACATGCAGTACGTATTTCATATACAGTGGTAGCAACATCATCATACTAGAGCGTTTCGTATTATTGTATACATATACAAACAAGTACTATGTATACAGACACCCATGTATCTTCACACGAGCACCAACATCGTATATCGTCAACACCATCAACGGCAACACAACAGCAGCAGCACAAAAGTTCATACGCGGGTCGGTCATACAGAATATACCAGCGATGGTCGTCAGTACCAGGGGAAGATGCTGCAGCTGCAGCAATAGCAGCAGCAACAGCAGCAGCATGATATAATCAGCACTTGCATATTCACAGCAGCAACACTTATTAGTGACCCGACTGAGGAGCAACAGGAACAGAAAATGGTGCATTATCAATGGCTGCTCCAGAAGCCGTATGCGGTGTGTGTGTGCACCTAAGAGACAATGCTACAAGAGAGAGAGACAGAGACAGAGGGGCAGGTTTTGATATTAAAAACGCATGATCATAAAGAGAGATACGCGATAATAGAGAGAGCATTTTCATCTACACCGATAAAGAAGGCACAATACGCACACGGAATACAAAACACCCGCATAGACGCATTAAATACAAAGTGTACCGCATGAGAGAGCTATACATACATATATATATATGCATGTAGTATATATATGTATCAACTATATATATATACAAATATGTGTTCTATATGTATACATGTATATATTAGCACAACAGAGAGAGAGGTACTCTGAGACAAATGGCAAAAAAAAACACAGAAAAGCGTATAGAGCAGATATGATGTTAGAAGAGTAGCCCATACACACTGACAGAGGCAGAGATAGCGAACATATCGTAGTATCAATACCTATATATATATATACATATATATATGTGAAAGCACAACACGGAGAAGGATAAGGGGAAGCAAAGAAAAAGCGACAGAAGCGCAACAAGCAAATAAGGTATTTCGAATATAGCGCTCACACACAAACACAACCACAGAGAAAGACAGCGTGGATAAACAATAGTTATACATTCATACATGTGAACAGAACACTAAGTATAGCATATACACCCACATACACACGCACAGAGACAGACAACATATATATGTTGAACAAATGTGTATATACATATATAGCAGCAGGGGTGGAATGACAGAGATTTTGTTGATGCTAAAAGGAACATAGAGCAAATGAACTACTATACGAATAGCACATACATACACATACACGTAAAAAGAGAGAGAGAATTAATATGTATCGTACCGATCGTTACAGCCTGTAGCTGAGACGCAACACCTTCTACGTCCACTGCATTTGGAGCCGCAGCATCTCCCTCTAAAACAGCGCCCTTTCCGAAGAGTTGAGCACTTTCCTGGAACGTCAATAACCGCACAACAGTACTAGTACATTCTGTTCATACACAAACATATGTATACACACATATATACAAATATATTTTTTTCCCGTACAAATATATATACGCGTACATATATATATATGTATCTTTGGGAGTTTGCTTCGTCAACGTCTGCTCTTGCAAAAGCAGAGGTAAATATCATTCCTGACTCACAAACTTAAGCAAGAACACGTTTGACCACCCGACACCATACTACCAGACACTCATCAAACAAACACAAACATATACGATGTGGGCTAGAGAACTCCACCCGGACCTTTTTTTTTAAACAGAAAGCGCAACATACCTTCGCCAGAACAGGAGCAGCACTATCTTCTTTTTGAAACAAACACACATACACCATGATGGCACCGCTAAACACTAGTATAGGTGAAGGCCTAGAGCAGAAACACTGGATGTGGCGGACAAACACGATTTCGCTTTTTTCATTATATCGCTGAACATAGACGCACATCTAAATTCAGGGGGACTAGTGAATTGTGACATGAGTACATGTAGTAGTAGACATGGGCTTCCCAGACTTCACCAAGAAAGCGTGTCTGATATACCTGGACCATTGCAGTGATGTTGTGTAAATATACACATATATATAGTAGCTAGCAGCTAGCTACAGTACATATATATAAGAGAAGAAAAAAAAAATACCGACTCTTTTGAGTACGGGAGAACTGGAGGCTCAACCAACAGCGACAGTGTGTCTAATATACATGTGAATTAATATGGGGGCTGCTCTGTGTAATTGTATATATCTTTATATAGATATATTGTAGCTAGTAACTATCCACTATACATATATATATAGAATGAGAAGCAGACACAACGACATATCAACAGCGACTAACAGTAGTAGTAGCAGTAAGCATGGACACAGGCGGCTCCAGCAACAAGAAGAGCGTTGCTGACAGCAACTCTGCCAATATAGTGGTTGCTGCGTGTATACATATACATGTATACAGCAACTCTACCAATATACTGGTTGGTCTATATGTACACATACGTATATGGCAGCAGGTGAGGTGGTCCAGCCACTCTACCAATACAGTAATTTCTGCGTGTATATATACATATATGTATATAGGTATACAATGACTAGTAAAGAGCTCCACCAACAGCAAGAGCGTTGCCAACAGCAATTCAATCAGTATAACGGTTGCTGCGTATATATATGTATATATGTATATAGCGGCTATCGAGGAGCTCCGACAAGAACAAGAGCGTTGCTGACAGCAACTCCACCAACACACCGGCAGCTGCGTATATATATGTACATTCATAACGACTAGTAAGGAAACAGTTTTCGTTTGGAGAGCAAGCGAATAAATTTCTTCGCTAGCTAGCATATATATGATCAAACACACTTTGCCTTCGTTGCGCGCATAGAACCAGAACACGCGGACTGAAATACAAATCACATACGATACTCAGCAGCACTAGATGAGTGGCTACTCAGCAGCACTAGATGAGTGGACTGCTTCTACATATACATATATATGTATGTATTCACGCAATCCTTCAGCACCTTTGAAGTGCAGCAACTACTGCCTACTTATATGTATACATATTCAGGCTAACAGAGTTACAAGAAATAAAAGATTTTCTACTGAGTATTATGAGTAGTTAGTCAACAGCTACTGCATATATATATACATGTATATATATGTACATATATATCTATTTAAGCACTTCTAGAGTACAGAGCAGTGATAACTAAATACACTGAGTAGCCAGTCAGCAGCTACTGTGTTTATACACAAACATATATGTACATATATATATACATATGTATATATATACCTATATATATGAGCACTTCTAGAGCATATTTGAAGTGCAGCAGTGATAAATGAATAATACACTGAGTAGCCAGTCAGCAGCTACTGTGTCCATACCCATACATGTATGTACATATGTATACACTTTTGAGCACTTCGTCAGCATATAAGAAGTGCAGCAATGATTGCCGAGACTAGTGAAATTCTCGTCAGCTGCGAATGATCGTTGATATGTACATATGTATATATTCAAGTACTTCTACAACGTACATAATACGCAACAGTGATTACTGACTATACTGAATATAGCTACTGAGCAGCTACTGCTTATGTAACTGCTCCATTGCTACTAGATACAACTCATGTGAAGAAGAAGCGGGGCGAAAAAACAGACAGTGATACATGGGAGCCAAAGAAACGCTTCTGCCTAACTCACCGGCTGCTGTGCCATTGTGGCCGTCTCCATGGTGCATATCAACAACTGCGGAGTC